>NC_092369.1:11868945-12168945 GCF_030848805.1 Temnothorax longispinosus
TTATTATACTCTACGTAAACGAGTGATATATCGTAAGTTAATACAGAAGTAACGCTCGCGTAAACGTACAGTATATGTCCTGCACAGTAATCATATATTGGACACTCAAGTGAAACGGTTGAATCAAACGAGTCAGTAATTCCATCGTAGAGCTATTAAACAGTACACGAGTTTTTCTGAATTAGTTGCAATTAGGACATTAACACATAATCCTACGTTTAGAAACATCTCATGTTATACGACGAATTGAATGAAAACCCCTTCTTGCCCCTTCTTCTGCACACAGGATGCGGAAACGCTTGCCGCGCGGCAAGAGGCGATGCGGTAGCCAATCAACGTGTTGCTTTTCCGTAAGAACCAAAAGTTTATTGGCTACTGCGTCGCTTTTTGCCGCGCGCCAAGCGTTTCCGCGTCCTGTGGGCAGAAGCCATATCTCAGGCTTCTCTCTGACCTAGCCTAGAAATAACCCCGCGCGACCATCGATTATGCATCGAATAATGCCAGTCATGCACGTATCTAATCGCGCACACATATGTGTACGTGTGGGTCCCATGATAAGAAACAAACAATCTCTTCTACGTGGCCACGTGCGTCACTGGAGCACTGAGCTGAGCAGGTTCACTCTTCAGGCTATTCTACAATTGCGTAAACGTAGGGTTGTAGGAGTAGGAGTAAGAAATTGACCAATCCACAGTCGATTATTCTCCTCAAATTCGACTGTGATTGGTCAATTTCTTACTCTTACTCCTACAACCCTACTGAACCCTACGTTTACGCAATTGTAGAATAGCCTTTCGACTTGCACGTTACGAGACGTGTCAATTGTTATCGACTGTCATTTCTCTCGTGGCGGTAGAAAAGTATTTATGAACGATGTTACGACGGAGTCGTTATTTGCTGAGGCATTTTCAGCCCTCCGTGAGATTTTATCACGAGGAAGCGTCCGTCATCGGCAGCACGCCGGACACCAGTTCGCTGGTTTATCAGGTTAGGAAGTACAGTTGTGCATTTCACTGTTCTTTTTTTTGTAACTATACTTGTGCCACTTTGGAGGAAAATATAAACGTCATAATTTATAAAACTTATACACGAAGATCAACCTTTGATATTATAAATAATATTAACTTCTAAACATGTGCTTCTTGCTTTAATTATGTAATATAAACAAATCACGTGTCTATATAGATATATATTATAAATATAAATGTACTGAATTTTGTAACATGAATAAATTACGTATCTATCTACAAATATACTGTAAACGTAATTATTTTTTGCAGGATAATTACGCGCAAATGAAAAATCTTGTTGATCAGTTGAAAGACACTGTGGAGAAGATAGTTGAGGGTGGCGGGCAGAAAGCCAGGGACAGACATGTAAGCAAAGGGAAGCTCTTACCTCGGGAACGAATAAATACTCTTTTAGATAAGAATTCGCCTTTCTTAGAGTTCTCGCAATTGGCGGGTTACGAGATGTATGGTAAGGACGAAGTGCCGGCAGGAGGAATTATTACTGGCATCGGAAGAGTAGAAGGGTATATGACCCATAGATGACAAAATCAACATTTTAGATTCTTTCGACATCAGTGTTTCAACCAAATTATTTTTTTTCAGCACCGAATGTGTAATACTTGTAAACGATAGTACTGTAAAGGGTGGTTCATATTACCCCATCACGGTCAAGAAGCATTTACGAGCACAAGAAATTGCAGAGGAAAATAGATTAACTTGCATATATCTGGTCGACAGTGGTGGTGCAAATTTGACCAAACAGGCTGATGTTTTTGCTGATAAAATGCACTTTGGCAGATCTTTCTATAATCAAGCAAACATGAGCGCCAAAGGGATAGCCCAAATCGCAGTGGTTATGGGAAGTTGCACAGCAGGTTTGTCATTATTTTCCATTATCGATATTCATGCTACGATCAACGTGATGCTACAAATGCTTTGGAGCATTCTTCTTCTCTTTCTTTCTTTATTGAAAGAAAAGAGAAGAGGAATGCTTCGAAGCATTTGTAGCGTCACATTGACCGTAGCCTCAGTTCAACATTTATTTTTGTTTTGTTTTATGTACTGATTTATCATTTGTATTCATTTTATAGGTGGTGCATACGTTCCTGCTATGGCGGACGAAAGTATTATAGTTGGCAATCAAGGTACAATATTTCTAGCTGGCCCACCACTGGTAAAGGCTTCAACGGGTGAAGAGGTTTCAGCAGAAGATTTAGGAGGAGCCGCGCTTCATTGTCGGTAATGATTTTAAACGCTACACTGATCGTAAATGTTCACAATCAGTTATAATTAAAATTGTAGGCAATCTGGCGTAACCGATCACTACGCGATAGACGACACACATGCTTTGTATCTTGCACGTCGAGTTGTGAAAGATTTAAATCTGCAACAGTCTATGGATGTAAAAATCAGTAAAAACATTGAGCTGCCCGTCCACGCCATCGATGACATCTATGGCATCGTCGGAGCGAATCTGAAACGTCCGTACGATGTGAAGGAAGTCATCGCGAGAATCGTGGACGGGTCGAAATTCCACGAATTTAAAGCGCAATACGGCGAAACCTTGGTCACTGGATTCGCCAAAATTTACGGCTATCCTGTTGGCATAATTGCGAACAACGGTGTATTGTTTTCGGAAAGTGCTCTAAAGGGAACTCACTTTGTACAGCTTTGCACTCGAAGAAAAATCCCTCTTATCTTTCTGCAAAATATTACAGGTACAATTATATAAACACCGTTAATGTATTAAAATTTATGTCACGCAATTATATAATTAAACAAGTTCATCAATATAGGATTTATGGTGGGTAGAGATGCAGAATTAGGTGGTATCGCCAAAAATGGCGCTAAAATGGTAACAGCGGTAGCATGCGCGCAGGTGCCGAAAATCACAGTGATAATCGGGGGTTCCTACGGAGCTGGGAATTTCGGTATCTCTTTTTAGCTATTTTAATATTTTCTTTCTGAAAAGAGAAAAAGATAATTTAAGATAATACGAATATCTGAATAGGAATGTGTGGTCGATCTTACTCCCCGCGTTTCCTTTACTCCTGGCCAAACGCTAGAATATCTGTAATGGGAGGAGAGCAAGCAGCGAGCGTATTAGCGCAAATCACGAGGGAGCAACGTGAGAGAGAAGGCAAACAGGTATGATTTAATTTTTGTTTCTTCAACATGCAGATATAAATATAAATTTCGATTTTGCAGTGGACTCAAGAAGAAGAAGAGAATCTCAAAAATCCAATTATAAAACAGATAGAGAAAGAAGGCAATCCATATTACTCCAGTGCTAGGTAAATTATTGTCGTTGCATAAAAAAAATAATTTTTTTACGAATATCCTGATATTTTTTAGAGTTTGGGATGATGGTGTGATTGATCCGGTGGACACGCGAGTCGTACTCGGCTTGAGTTTGTCAGCGAGTCTGAACGCGCCTATATCTGACACTAAATTCGGTATTTTCCGAATGTAATACCAAGTATCAAAACGAGTGAAAGTATATCTTGAAAGTACCCCACGTTATTGTTAAGCTTTATGTTTTTTTTTTATATCTGATATATATACATATATATGTATACATGCGCCAAAAATTATATTTTGTAAAAGAAATATTTTTCTATTGTTATACATTCTAAATATATGTTTTGTTATATTTTACGCTGTTGATGATTTATATTTATAATAACGCTTACATGTCTATAATTTCATAATTCCTCCCGAATGCATCTTTCTGCCTTACAGAAGCATTTTCGTTGTATTTTTAATAACAGAAAATAGTATATTTTAACTCAGTTAAAATCGGCCTATTCTTCAAATACGTTCCTTATTATTGTAGTTTATTTTTAATGAGTATTAGGGGATAATTGTGACTTAAAAAATAATCACTGTGCCGCGCGTCTGCTGTCGATTTATTTATTTTACATTTATTTAACGTAATAATTAAACTGAGATTACAAATACGCAATTAATAATTACTTAGTAAATAATTAAGTCGCATTTTAATATTACACCTCGTCGCACGACTAGGTCTTCGTCTTTCTCCGCTCGCAAAGGCCAATTTTCTTTTGGCAGTTACTCTATCAAGAGATACAGCAGTTACTTACGATATATAATTAAAAAAAGATATAATAAAACTAAAAACTGAAACGTTGCGATTGAAAATTCGGCGGTCGCAGAGCGGAGAAATCATATACATATGTTACTGTTTATTATGTTAGCGCCAAAATAGTTAATCCATTATTTAAGCTTTCTTTGAATTCCAAATTCGATAATTTAAATTTTATCGAATTTGTCGCCTAACATTCGATTCTCGTTAAACATATTTTCAATATCACGCATAAAAGTACTTTAACATGGACGGTAATTTTACAATGAAGACAAGTTTCCTCTTGAGAAAATTATGCTACTTTGAAATATCGTTATTTTAAATCAAATTTCATTCAAGGCATATTTTGATTATACACTGTCTGATCACCGCTATATAATTAGTGATCTGCTGTTAGGACGATCGAAATCTCTCGATTATTAGTGAGCAAGTTAACTATCATTCCCAGAAGCAATACTTCTTACTTTTCCTTCATGTTTTTAACATATCTCAGACTGCATCTTATTTACAGTTAGCAATATTTTTGTCAGGAAACACGAATCTCATCTTCTACAGCAGTTTGTAGAAGCAAAGAAGGACCAAAAGGAGAGACAAGCTCAGCGCACTACACGAGGAACCATTGAGTACCACCTCGGTGACTTTGTATTTAAACTGTTCCTTTATCTCTTCCGCGAGAAACGCTCTTTCGTGCGTCTTAATTGTCGTCGGATCGGACTGCTCCCTGATTTCTTCAGCGATCACCGCCCTTTCCTTCGTGTGCGTCCTGTTCTTTCCTTTCCTGATGAATCCCGAAAGCACTAACAACATACGAAGTACATGTACACACCGTAACAGGAGCCATAAACATGATGAATACACGGTAATTATTCAAACGCTCATTCTCTTGGCGAGATGAAGATATATACCTTGATCGATCGTGACGTCATCCGCGGAATCGACCTTGATGAACGTCGACATGGTTACCTCGAACAATTTATTCTTGTCGGTGCTTGACATCTCAATGGCGCGTCTTTTCCTGCCGAAACCGATTTGCCCGTTGCTGCATTCGATCTGAAATAAACACCCGCACGCATCTTAATAAACTTGATGAAAGAACGAGAGGTAGCGGCGTCCGACAGAGCGGAAAAAAGGATAACGATTGTGGAAATAAAGTTAAAAAAAGTCGCTGATTTAATAATCGTGCTACGAAATAATAAGGCCATACCCCTGGACACTTATCCAAGCAGACGTTAACGGTGCCGCGGAACTGAACGTAGGTGCTTTCCGGGAACTTGAAGGCTCGGAATTTCGCCGTCAGGAAGTCGCCGTCCACGGTGTTGAAATTTTCGAACAAGTAAGGATCAACGGAGCACCTGCATAAAAAAAGAAGTGTTATGCAATCTATAATCTATACAACAATCTATAATCTTCTTATAAGAATGTCAACTTTTTATGTAAACTTTTTTTTCTTCGTTGAATCATATAAAATGACTTTATTCAAGCAAATTTTCTTTGTTTAACGTAATATAATCTCATTTCAAGATTTCCACGTTGAAAAACTAAAGATATTTTCAAATCAACAATATTCTTTTTTTCTGTGTATGCGCAAATTATGCATATGTGGCATGTAACTAGTTTCGATGCACGCGTTGCCGCGCGTTTAAATTGCACGTCAAACGTGCGCGTTTGAAAAAAGCACGCATTTGATTGGTGTAACCCTATAACTATGGAGACGCATGTTTGACGCGCATTATAACGCGCGGAAACGCGTACAGTGGAACCGTATAGTGCGAAACAATGTTTCTTCAATCGAGTGTGCAACGGCATCGACGTTGATCAATTACCCGTTAATAATAATCGTTTCCTCCTGCGTTTTGGTGTCGGTGACCAACATGTAAGTCACCAGCAGACCGTAGATCGGCGCTGAATCGTTGTCCAAAAATATTTCCATCTGCAACGGCGTACCGGGACTGACGTTGAGCTCGCCGGTCACCAAAGCTCCACCCTGCCTTACTCCGACGCCGAGGATCGGAACTGGTGCCGCTCCCGAAATTTCCTCACGTATGTCGATCACTCTAAAGCAGGTAAATAAATTTCTTTAAAATCTGATCTATCTACATCTGTTAAATTCGTGGTATCAAGTTATATTCAGTCATTTTTAACCTGTAAGTCGCCACTGCTCCTACTCGATATGTCATCATTAATTTAACTAAAACAAATACTAGTTAAAATAATACAATTTCGTATTAAAATAATAAATTTCGACACACATGGTAGTTGAAAATAACAAAATATTACTCAAGATATTGATTTAAATTTCATCCTTTATAAATACTTAACAGTGTAAGAGTTAGAAAAAGAATATGATAATTAAAAATAGTATTTACAATAGGCTTTTGAAAGTTGACTTTAAATATTATCTCTAAGAACTTTCGTAAGTTTTTCTTCTCTATAATTTCTATAGGCATATCTTGCATCACAGGTATAATATATGTATATATATATATACCATGCATAAGCCTTTAAATTGTATAAGTTCAACTATCACGAACTACTTAAATCCGTCTGATTGCCACACATCAAATCCGCAATAAACTGCTCGACAGAAACGGATAGAACCGAAAACCGCAAGGTCGCAATCGCCTACTTTCCAAAATGAAATCATATAATAGGGGCGACCATCTGGCCGGTACGGTAATCAATGTTGCGTATCCAAATATGCAATTCCAAGCCAGCGGCAGTTTGTACACGCCACACCATCGCGATGACCTGTGACGCCGTGCCATGTCGCGCCGCGCCGCGCCGCAGTTATCTCCGTAGGAAGATTCGACCCACTTTACGGTCTTATGCAAAATCGCGGAAGATTATGCGCGCGACCCCGAGCACGATCCATTTTATCGAGATAAAAAAAAGCAAAAGGCGAACCATCCGTGCGTGCTCGTCGCATTTTCCGGCCACGTAAATCAATTCCGAGCCGGTATACGCGTGCTCCAGTTCGTGCAGACTCATCTCTCGCTTCCGCGACGTTATGGCATTGGATTACGGGCAACCGGGCGGCGTGGATCGTCGTCCTAGCGAAATCACGGTGACAGACGAAATAACGAAGACGAATGTTCGCCAGAATGGGTAGACCGTGAAATTACCAGGAGGCTAGGAATCCGTACGCGGCAATGAGAAACGAGGTAAAACCGGGCAGATCGAGTTCTAAAATAAAAGGCGCGTATACGGAATGCAGTTCAATAACAAAGTATCGGGACTGGTACATTGGGAATCATTAGTCATTATTATGACTGTGACTCGTGTTATTTTACATGATTCCCTCCTCGTTCTGAACCGTCTCATTCTCCTTTTTCATTATCTTGGACACAGAGCGCGCTTTGTTACATCGTTTTGTGACGCGTGACGACCTTTCGTATACGCGATATAATGTTGAGTAAAATATATTTAATTACGCGACTTATTTTCTATTGAAGGAGACACGCAATGTATCAGGCATGCTCGGGGAGAAATTCAATTTGTCCGAGCCGTCATTAACTGGAGGAATCCTTAGAATTTTCTGTATTTAACTCTGTTCGTGGCTCAGATTTTCTTCGAAGGCGAACAAAACTAACCGAATAATTATCCTTCATAAACTAATAACTCCGGAATTCATCCCGGAGCAAATAGGCATGCACAATGCAGAAGTCATGCAGCTCTGTCGACAAGCAGGGATAGTTAATGGGAAGATTTTACGTCGCGTGACTCGAACCCGGGATAGTTGCAGCGATGTCATCCCTTGATAATTCAACAATAAAGATTTCGACCGCAGCTTCCTGGTAGCGGACGATGCGGCGATTTACGGAATTCGCGCGAGATCCGATCCGTCGAAGTGTACGTTCGATTAACGCCAATAAATTACTGCCTCGGCGGCCGGCGGCAGTCGCGATAAAAATTCCTCGCTGTGTTTTCTTGAGAGCACGTCCCCGGAGGGTACTTGAAGAATGTCGACCGGCGAAGCGACTTTCGTTCGGGAGAAGGCAAGGGATCCTTCCGACAGGCCTCTCTTCTCTCTTCGACGCTTCGTCCAACATGCTAAAATCGCGCCGTGGCTTTTCTACCATCTGTAAAGGAACCGTTGCGCAATGGACTCGGCTGTTCCGTCGTTCGTCGCACCATAAAATCGACTCTCGTAATGTCACCGCGTGTCTCAACTATACACAGGATGTCCCGCTATTAAATTCCTCGGCGAACTTAATAAGTACTTGATGTCGGTCTCCCCTTCGGAGAAAGATTTCGCGAGAGGCCGTCACACTTGCGCGTTGCGTCCGTCTCTTTAGCATTCAGCTTCAAATTCTTTGGCATCTACTCAAATGGTAATTCTAGAATTCACTTGAATCTGAGGCTGAAGGAAGAATTTGTTATTTAATCACGTCGCGGAAGCTCATTTCCATAATCAACGTTTATTCCTTCCATCTTCTCTATGTCTTCCATCTTCCTGTGCGAAGCCATAAATCGCAACGTCTCTTTTGCCGTGCTCGATGCAATTTTCCCTGTATCTCAATCGTCCGGCTATTCCTCGCCTATTTCTGCGTACTCGCGTCGAACCGCACGTTTCCCCGAGTAAACGTTAGACCGGCTGGAAACAGCTCCGCGCGAGTTGGATGTTGGATGTGAGTGACCCGTCAAGCGATTTTCGAGGTGAAGAGGGAAAAAGCGGGAATGCTGATTAGGTCTCACGGATTGAAATATATTATACTGGTTTTCCAGCAGCTGCAACGTGCGTTCGACCGTTGTGCAAATAAATCAGACGGCAGCATCTCGACTCGTTTACAAATTACGAACTCTCGATGATGATGACTCCTGTAGTGGTCTAGCTAGCTTCTGCACGCATATTCAGGTCAAGTGGAAACATTTATTTGCTCGAATGTGGATCGGCCGGTCAATCGTTTTGTAATCATCGAATTTTCTACACAATTTCACCGTCCTCACCGATAAAGCAGCCCCACCGCTGCGCCGCGTCTGCTTTGCATCGTCTTGTTCCGTAGCCATGCAAATCGGCGACCAGTTTTACTTTTTCGCCGGTAAGTCGCCGACTCTTGACCAATTAAAGAACGAAAAAAAAAAAACATTTCAACATGCCCCAGAAGATCGCCTGATTGCAAATTTAATAGGATACGATATTCTCGCTGGTTAATACCCGTTCTGCGAAGCTAACGGCGTAAACGAGATCTACGCTTATCTAGAAGACGCGGGAAACGATAACGCTTATATTCATCCATTTGGGTGGCGTAGAATACGACGTAATTGCACTTCATTATACTCAGTGATTTTAAAATTATTTATTACATATCGTCGTCGAGATATGAAACGCCGATATAAAATTCTCCCCGAGACTTTCCTGTCTCGGAGACGAACGGAAGAAGGCGTGTATCACTTAGCAAATTATATCTTCGCTTTGCATTTAGCAAACATAGTTATCTCTAGTAGTAAAAAAATCGATCGGAAAGAAAAGGATGCTTAAGCAATCTAACGTGAATGGATTTTCTTGCTTCTCGAGCTATCTGTAATAAATCGCTGGCCAATAAGAGATGCCGCTTTTTGCACGACGATGGAGCTATGCTCGTTGACTCGACAGGATGCGATTGTCACGTTCGCCAAAATGGTAGGTCAGGCTTCCGTACGGAGAGAAGTTTTTTCTCTCACACTCGCGCGCGAGAGAGGCGCGACTTCCGGGTAATTAAACCCACTCGTTTGCCCATGCCGAGGGATCATTTCGTACGAGGGAAGTGTGAGAGAGTCTTGTCTATCGCGGCAGGTACGACGCGATTAACACTGTCGGATGACTGGCGAGAAATGAAAAGCTTGAAGTCCGAGAATCTCCCGGGACGGCTAAGTCAATCTAATAGATTTGATAAATATCACGCTCATTAGCAGGATGCGCCTCCTTGCGATTTCTTCTATTTACGTTACCCACTCACTATCTCCGCGGCTTTATTGCGCGTTATTACTTGTGCCACGATGAATTACGCATATTTATCGCAACACAACAAAAGCGAATACGATTGCGTCCGCCGCGTCATGACGAATGCCGGATACTTGGTGTCGTAATATCAAACGCTTTAATGTCGAGTGATTGATGACTTACTCAGGTTCCTGAAAGCCCGCCGGAAGAACGCTCCGCCGTACCGCCGTGTGATTGGCCGCGACGGTGATTTCAGGCTCCACGACAACTTCGGTGATTACGCATTTCACCGTGAACGTGTGTTTGCTGGAATCCGCAGGTTCCTCCACTATTACCCGATGATAGTACATCTTCTGACCCTGCGTCATCAAAATTCATAATCCCGATACAAAACGTTATATCCCGTATTATGTAAATGCAGAGGTTTCCGCGCGACCTTTTAAGGCGGAGTACGTTAACGCAACAGTTGAGAATTAAGTCGGAATTTTGTTAAATAAAATTATGGTTTACCGTGACTTTGTTGACGACTCTTGTAATGCCGCACCGTAACATGTCCTGTTCCAGCAGCGATAATTTAAACGTGGCTACGCCATCGTGAAACTGCGGCTTACAAGCCTCGTCTGCAAAAGTAGAAATTTCGTTGTGAGTCATAATTTGATTTACTCCCAAGTGCCAAACGTAAAATGTTTGAATATATTCACCCGGAAAATGCTTGAATTGCTGGAGATATATCTTCGCCTGCGGACTACTCCTCACTATATCCACTTCCATCAATTGCTTGGTACATCTTACTTTGCTTTGCACTGAAACATAAACATGAATATTTTATAAGAAACACGGAAACACTTTTGCAAAATATGAGTGATTTAAAATATTTATTTTCAAGAAGCTTAAAGTGAAAGAATAGGAAAAATTATATAGAACGTTTCTAAAATATATATACGATTGAATTAGTCTTCTTGTAAAACATTAAAAAATTTTTCGCTACTTCTTATATCTTACGATCTTTATATGCAATTAATATTAATCATCGCTTGAATCGATACTTAAAATATATATCTGGATAAGAGAGAGAGGAATTTTCAAGACAATTTACGATTTTGCTTTATGGAAGAATGAGAAGTTAGCCACATCCGCAAACTAAGTTGCTGTATACCACGATAATTGCCCCATAAAGTCGTAAACGTCTCGACCTTGAAAAGCGAAGAGCGCAGCGATGCGCTCGGGAAATGTGTGATGATGCATATCCCACTGGGTTAGACCCTGTTTATTCGCGGAATACCATGATAGATACTTTCACCGTTACCGCGGATGACGTCAAGCCACGTATCGAGAGGAACGCGTCCTAATCCTGAGATAAGTTCAACGAGAGTTATGAGAGATATAAAATAGAAAGTTTACATAATTTTTACAAAGTAATTCAAGTGCATTGCATCTTTCTCATATGTGCAAGCTCTTTCACCAATTCAGAAAAGAATTCTTTCTTAAACAAAAATGTCACTAAAATACTCTCAAACGACCTGTAACGTCATCGAAGATTGTGTCTTCGTGAGCGTCAAAGCAGGAAGCGACGCGGGAACAATCCCGGGGATATCGTCGCGGGTATAATTCAACATTAATCTCGGAAGATACGCGAGGTAGCAATATTTTCCCCGCACTTAACGCACGCGCTTCGCAGCGAGCCCGGCGCGCATCGGGCAATAATTCACGGTGAGGTATCATCGTCACGTGCGCGCAACTGTTAGGGAACGTGGCGAACGTTCCCCCACGACAAGGTGACTGAGGTGAGGACCTAAGCAGTTTCACGCAATGTATCCGATCCTCGGCTGCATCCCGGAATAGGCAGTCCGGCAACCACCGGCCAAGCCCTCCGTCATGTCGCGATTCCCGATAATGAATGACAGAGTGAACAATCAGGGACTGTGACGTTTTAATAACGCTCGCGGACGTCGCTGGTATCATTAATTTTCTGCTAGACGTTTCAAGTATAGGCATCGACTTGCTCGAAACAAGCCAATTAAATTATAAATTTATTTTCTATTTTTTTTCCTCTAATTTTTTTACTGATCCTTCACACATGTAGCTTAGTTACTTTCCGTTTCACGGAACACAATGCAGGTCTAATATCACGATAATGGGAGCAGGATAAATAATGCAACTAGTAGCCGAGATGATTCAATGAGAAATAAGATGCCCCGAGCTGAATTTTTACGTGGTTTAGCAGCTCATTTGATCGCTCGAGGCGATACCAGAATCCAGAGAGAAAGAGAGGAGGCCTTCACGCATGTTCCGCGCGGTCTGCAGAAGTCATCTCGCTCGCGAGAGGCAAAGATAAACAAGCGTCACGTCGGCTGACAGACGCTGAACGACCGGTAGAATGTTTAATATACATTGTAGGCGAGCGTGCGCATCAGGAAGTGCACAGAGAGACTGGTGCTTTCTTTTATTTCCTCCGGCAGACAAATTGATGTTCAGCCGGCAGCCGGTCGGGAGTCTGCCGCGCTCGCTGCGCCCGGATTGCAGCACTCCGGAGGATTAGCAGGTACTATCTGACAGGCGTTGATCAAGTCCTCGAGTCTGCGAGCCTGCGTGTCGCGTCGTTGCCGACGACGGAGACGGAGACGAGCGGACGACGGGCCGAAATGACACGGACGATAAGGCTGCGGAAATCACCCGGGGTGATTTTACGTCGTTTTAATGGGACCATACGTCTCTCCCCGGCCGGGCCTTCTCGGAACGCAGGAGAGATTATCTCGAATCTCGAGCGTTTTCTCATCTTTATCCATGCGATGCAGTCGCGTCACGCACGAGGATGGTCACCGCGCGAGGACGGTCTCGAAAGGTACTTCCTCTCTCCTCGACTCGTTGAAATTGTTCTGTCCGCTTAATATGCGCCAACTTGGTGTCATCAGCATACTCGCTCACTCGGTGTCGACGGCCAGCGGCGTGACGCGACGACGGACGTCGCATTTTTCTCGGTATTCACGGCGGAAAGAGCCACTTTCATTTTTTTTTTCAGCGGAGGCCGTCACCTTTGACACAAAACGTGTCGCGAATATTCATCCCCCTCCGCTAATGACTCTCCTCCGATCGTCACCCAGACGCTTATCTGAGCGGACTTTATGCAACGTCTGTCAGTCAGACCGTCCCGCGCGCGCAGTTAACGCGTAAATTACGTGACTGCGCAGCGTGTCGCTTTTAAACATCCCTACGAAGCTACGGCGGTCTTTTCCATTAGCAAGTTTAAGCGTTCTCGCGAAGGTAGCGAAGGCGCGAGTCGCGGCTGATCTTCTGCCGATCTCGGGGAGAAGGAGGTCCGTGACCTTAGCTTCCCTTCCCCGACCGTCGCTCCCCGCTGAGTTACCACTCTTCGACTTCTTCCTCTTCTTCTTTATCTTCCTTCACCCACTGTTCTTCCCTTCTTCCTGAGCTTGCCGCGGCAACGTTTTTCCTTTGCGTGGTCACCGTCTTCGAAAGCGACGATCCAATATTACGCTTCCGCGTCTGCATTGTTCTGTCAGAAAGCTATAAATCGGGCTACTAGATTGGAAACAATTGATGCGCAAAAAAATCTTCGAGCAAGAAAGTCTCAGCGTTATAAAAATTTTATAGCGACATTACTCTATCTCTTCTTTCCTTGATATAAGAAATTTTCGAGAACTCAAGAAAGGAACGTACTTTAATTTACTCTGCATCTTCATACAATCTTCGGAGATGACGGATTAATTAAACCGAGGCTGAAACTAACTTGCGTTGATGACGCTAGCCTTGAATCGATCAAAATATATCAGGGTAGACCAGAGTTCCTTCGCGTATTATTTTCTGCCGCTCTACCCGTCCCGATCGCGAATTTACTTCACATTTACTCCGCCCGGAGATTATTCGCGACCGACGCCGCGCTCACGTACTATCGGGCATAATTATCAGCTTCAAATGTGGTGCACTCGCTAATCCCTCGATCTTAGCCCGAGGTCCGTGAACCTGACCTTCTTCCTTCGTTTTTTTCCACGTCGCCGTTCGCGCCCCTTTTATCCTTCTTTATTATTCGACGTTTCTTATTTCTTCCTGCGCTCTTCTACCATTAAACTATAGAAGGTACTACATACTACCTCCGGTCCTCTCGTCGATCCTGAGAGAGTTCCGCTTCTTCTTCTTTCCCCCTGCTTCTCTTCCTCCTTCCCCTTTTACAACGCGCTTGCCATACTACCGGCCACCCCCCGTCGTCTTTCGCGCACTTCGACGCGCCTCCTTCAGCTTGCAAGATTAAGATTTCCGCAAGATAACCGATAATGACCTCCCGACTGATGAGGAGGATTCGCGACCTTCGACCTCCTCTTCTTCTTCGTATGCCTTCAACGCATGGGCTCCCGCTTTTCGTACGTTCGCTCGTAAGTCGGACTCATTTCACATTTGCATGACCAAAATAAATTTTCTACCGATTCCTCGTAACCCGGTTCACGCGACCCACTCTCTTATGCTCGTTTCCATTATCTTCAACGCGGTTTTTGCCCGACGAGC
Source organism: Temnothorax longispinosus (assembly GCF_030848805.1). Classification (NCBI taxonomy): domain Eukaryota; kingdom Metazoa; phylum Arthropoda; class Insecta; order Hymenoptera; family Formicidae; genus Temnothorax; species Temnothorax longispinosus. The sequence continues at coordinate 11,883,500 of NC_092369.1, forward strand.
TTACCGCACCGCCACTTTACTTTCGTTTTTGTATTCCCGTTAACGCGCCTAAATCCTCTCAAGAGTAACGAGTCCATCATGCTGTAAAACAACGCGTTATTTTTAGTCTCATGCCGTTCCCAAGGTAAAAATGATAACGACTTGATTCTAAGAAACGTACCAAATACTTAAGGTTCTTCCCTTTTTCCTCGGCTCGTCCGATTCTCATTTTCCATTCATATTCCCGTAGTGGTAAAATTCAATATTACTATAAAACCAGCAATCGGCTGCCCAATGACCGGTTTCATCTGCTGATAACAGTGCCAATTTCCGCTAGCACGACATTTTATTTTGTTCCGTATAGCGCGGAATTCGCAAGAGCGGCTACCTCGTTGCGCTACCGAGAAGAAGCGAAGTAAATTGCGCCAATTTACGATCGTCGGAATTACAATAATTTGTAGCCATTACTGCGAAGTGTTAAGATGAGACCCCGAGATGAATAATTACGCTTCTGCGCGGCTGCGTTCGGGCTCCCGCGAAGATCGAACGTGCAGGAATCGGCGGTCCTGCGTGCAATAACATCTTTTCCGCTTTCCGCGGCGAGGTAAAAATCAACGCGCTGCCTGCTTATTACGCTTGAACACTTTGTTGTTGTCGGAAGCGATTAAGCTTCAAATAACACAAGCACTAACGTCAAATCGGTTGGTCCTGGAACACAAATATTCACGGCAAAAAGACAGACAGTCTCTTCTTCTCTTTCGCGAGGCAGGTATCTCTTGTTGTAACTAGCTATACGCATAAAAATGAAACGATCCTTCAATTTTTCTCGTATACGAAAGCGAACAAACCGAACAACGGTAAATGCGACGGTCTTACATTACAGTAATCAATTAATATTCGCGGGGAGTTATCGCGTATGCGTGCTGGCTGGCGTGGATAACAGTACCGAATGATCGGAAGGAAAAAAGAAATGGATAGCGATTGCGCGCTGCCGGTTTTTCGCGCATTGCGAGCAAAGCGACACGTTGACATGACACAAGGAAACTCTTACACGGATGTGACACATCGTATTAACGTTATCTATTAGCATTATCTATTGTAAATTAAACGGATCGTCATCGGCGCGAACCGGATCGGTGGCACTACAAAAAGCAATCGCGTCGTGCAAATATAAGATACGCATGCAATAACGAGTAGAAAATATAATCTCCGTAATAAGGGAAATGTATATAGCGCGCACGTGAAGATTACGAATATACTAAGTACGATTATCACTCCGTTTCGCTGTAATTATACCGGATCTGTGAGTGACATTAATCTGCCATTTAATTTCCGTGAATGTACATAAATCTTTTTGCAAGAATGAGTGCCTCATTTTTTATTTTCATTTGGCTTATTTTTATTTACTCCCGTTATATCTGCAGCTAGGCTACATATATAGGTTTCGAAAAAGTATAAAGACTATACGAATCGTTAAATGATACGCCTCTTCGTCGTGTAATTACGTTTCGCGTTAAACGGTATAATTTTCAGCCGCTATTACGTCGCTTATATTTAGTCTCTTCTCTACGGTCTTGCTTAAGAAGCACAAAAATCACATGTAATCGCTTAGATATCTCATTTCCTATTTTTATATATCCCATCTTATTAACTTTAATTGTGATTCGTAAACAGAGTGCGGAAGTACTGTTTTCTCCTCTTTCTTTTGGAAAGACTCTTCGTTGATTCTGCTGATGTACAAAGAAGCTAGCAGCGATCAACAAAATTCGCGGATCACCCTGATCCATTGCAAATCGTATATTAATTACTATGTGACGAAATTTAATTGCTGTTTATAATTTTAATGATCGAGACGTCTTCGTCGACAAGGAAGTCGGATAACGCACGAATCACTTGCGTTATCGTTCGCGGGGTATCATGATCGGATCATGCGAGTGGGCGCGTAACGGGGGAGGCGAGAAAGGGCGCTGCATAACAGGATCAGAAAGTTCTTAATCAAAGCAATGCAAGTAACGTCGGGTGATAAAAGAGGAGCGCAGGCGAGCTATGGCGAATACACGCGGTAACGGTGATTCCATTCCGGTTGCTTTTGCCCGCCGCGGCAGTACACGCACGCCGATTACAAGGGCCGCCAGCTCGGTAAATCACTGATCATCAGTGATCATTAGCGGCCCACAATTCTGTCGATCGAAACTCCGAGGAAACGACGGAATCGTCGGACGGCAGAGGGACCGGTTACGACCGGGTACAGATCGTCGGGGATTAGAGCACGCGAAGGATGAGGCACGTACGTCGATGGATATCTAGTTAGTGCCTTCCTCGGTACTTTCTCTGCCGACTTCCTGAATCCGACTGGGCTATTATGCCCACCGGGGGAACGATGTTTCGGTTGCAATCGGATTGGCACGGTCTGATGACTTGATGCAGTTGCAGTAGTTTGCAAGGCAAAATTTTCCGTAAACGATAATTATGAGATAGATCTCTATAAATATGATAATGTAATAAGTTCCGACTAATTAATTTAAATATTAATTTAATCATTATCATTAGATTTTAATGCAATAAAGTTTATTTTGACATTAGACATTTATTGCTCCGGCGTCTAATTTACGCGATCCCGATTTTCTCAATCAATTATATAATTTTTTAAATAAAAAGTATGCGCGTACCGCATTATTTATATTTTATTTGATTGATTTTATACTTGTTCTCCTTTTACATCAAAATCTGAGCATCATGCGAACAATTCCCTTTTGCAAGCTTCCAAAGAAAGATACCACAACTCTGCCGATCGTGTAAAATCTACAAGTTATATCGCGTGTGTTATGATTTTTATTTTTAAGCTGGATACGCCACACGCGAAAGGTAAGGAGAATCGCGTGAGATGAGCGAGGCGCGTCCAGTGACAGTAATACAATCCGATATTCACGGCAAACCGAGCGTCGCGAGCATCGACCGAATGACTACAAATCGCGCGCAGAGGAGAGAGATTCCCTTTAAAAGCGACGGTCGCCTTCGGAATTCGATGTTTCTCTCGCTGCGTCGTTAATATCGGCGCTACCGTATGTCGCCGTCGCGAGTAATCGCTAGCGCGGAAACGATCGATCGTCCATCACGTACGGACTCTCTCGGAGACCCTGAACGGTTAGAGAAGACGGACGAGTCACACGCAGGACGAATCAGAGAGAAATCTCTAAGAAGCCTCAATCCTTAAAATTGCTTGGAAACGTTAAACGATTGACATTTCCTCGATGACTAATTTTACCAGTTTTACCAAACTATTTTTCTGTACTATCTTTATGATTTTTTAATACTTAAATCACAGCTGTGAAAAAATATCTTCCGTTCTATCCACGATACGTACATCTAGATAATAAAATATTTTTTTACGGAAATTAAATGCCTTTTGACAAGCGTGGCACATTAAGTTAAATTAAGGTAACAGTTGGAACGTGTTTAATATTCTGCTTCTTGTTGGAGCCTCTTCTATCTCCCGGAGCGTGTCGGTGAGGGATGCTGCGAAAATGTAATGAATTATTTATAACGTCACGCGGTATACAAATTATGCGCGCTACCGAGAATTATACCGAGAACCGTTATACGTACGTTTTCGGTAATCCTGACGACGATTAAGTCGGCGTCCCACGGAGCATAGCCGCACAATTATTTAAACAATTTTATGGCTCGGCAGTGCATAAAACGCTCGCACGTGTCGTTATTTAGTCCATTGTGCACTTTTCAGATCTGCATTCCGCAGACGCACTATCCGCGAATCGTAGCGAAATTTTTGTGAATTTTTCTCCCGTGAAATTTCTTTCATTTCATTCACGGATATTCCATGGCGCAAAAATCATCAATTAATTATCGTTACAGCCAATTTTATTAAATCACATATTACAAGATGTACTTGTATTGCACAACAAAATAATTTATATGATTATAAGCCATAAATATATGAGCTTTGATTATAGATTCTCGGATTACATGATTAGTTTTTTCTATTTATTTCTTTTTAATGTTAAATGATTCGACCAATCAATTCTCGTTTTCTACTTTAGAATGACTGTCGGCATTACGCTGACAAATATCGCCCGATAATCGATCACTTAAAATCGATTTACTCTCCAAGAGTAAATCGACTGGATGAGATAAGATCTCGCAGAGGGATAGGATCCTTTGTTATCTCGGATGCTACTACACGCGCGCACGGCTGTCATCTCCAAGATATCGAATCAAGTCCCCGGAGTTTATCTGACTTCCGGTAGACCGCTTTGTTATCCGGACTGGTGCTAGACGCAGCCCGAGCACGGAATACATTTTCCAGAGGATACTCGCAGCGCTATCTGATCACAGGATTTAATTGTTTCCTCGAGTCCCTCTTTCCCGCGTAGGTGCTCAGCAAGTTGGAGCACCGCGGTATAACGTGGATGCTACGTGGATGCATTAGACATGTATAAAATATATAACAGATAAAGCATCTAGTAAAAAAATCCGCGAGCAGTCCTCGTTATCTTCCTCTCTAATGACAACGCACCAAGCTTATCTAATGCTATTCTGTGCAATATACCGTTCGTGTTTCTCAACTACTGAACTACTGAAATGTTTCTGAATACGAAGCAGAGTGTGCCGTTAAAAAGAGTGATTCGCTGCAATAAAATATGACTTTACCAACATTTTACGGTCATTTTTATTAGGCTCGCCTAATTGACTGGTATACGATCGTTACATTCATTACTCGAACTTAGAATGTGGGTAAAACGTATACGAGGGCCGCGGCGCCTGATGAAATAATGACGTAGGGATAATTATGGAGTGTGAATCATGAGAAAAGGTATAAAAAAATAATGCAATTACGACAAATACGTCAGGGATGGGAAAGAGGATCACGAGACGCAGTAGCACAGCCATAGTCCGTAAATACACGTGCAGTGGTATCGGAGCAAGTGTAAATGACGAGCGATAGGAGTAATTATAGGTAATAAACTGAAATGACAGACTATGACGATACACCGTCCGCGCCGGACACACATTCTCGCTTTTATCCGCCGCTCGATAATTAATAGGCATGCCGATAGCCTCTCATGGAAAACAGATTCACCGTGTTATAAAACGACATTGTCTTTCCGCTGTTATTTAAATTGTTAAATCGGCTGCGTGCTCTGGTTGTGTCATCTTGCAATTTTCTCTCCGATTAGAGTAACACCGATCATTTTTCGCGAACGATCGCGAATAAATCGCTGCGCGATCGGGCGGCCTTGAGTGTAAGCGTTCACTTCGCATTGCGCACTCATGTTTCTACTTTTACTTCTACTTCGTTATAGATTATTTCGCATTTCACGAGATTTACCTCCCGCTTCTTTAGCGCCGCACGATTATTTGTCTTCATTAGCATTAATTTTCGATTAATCCACAGCTTTATCAGTACAGTTACATTGAAAATATGGACGCAAATACGTAGCTAAGTGCACTTGCTCAACGTATCGTGCAGCGTGCTTCTGCGAAATGAAAACACGCAATCGGTCGTCGGTCTCCGTTTAAAATATATTCCAAACATAGTCGTCATAGCGCTTAGTGCATCTTTTTTCGCCGCTTTTGTTAACGCGTATGAATATTAACGTTAAAGTAATCAAATTAATATAATTTGGATACTGGATATGAAAGAGACTGATCTTCCATTAACTAATCCATTGATTAATCGAAAATTGCAATCGGGAATTTTTCATTCAAACGTATTTTTAATTCAGATCTCTATATATGTTACGACGTGTCTTTATTAATAAAACAAGAGTGAGCAGCGGATTTGGAAGATCGTTTGCCTGGCATCCGCCAAAGAAAAAAAACAATCACGTGTGATTAATGATTAGTTGATTATACACGTGTCTAATGACGAAGTTCGCGTGTAACCTGTGGCTCGCTGCTCGCCGGATCATTATCAATCATGAAAATGAACGCTCCTGACAGTGAGAAAGAGAGCACAGGGCGTAAGGAAAACAGCGATTTATACGAATTAGTTCTTTTGCCGAGGAGCAGGAGCAAACCGGTACCGAGGAAAGTAGCAGGATAACACTTCGTGATAAATGACGCAAGTTCGGTGAGCAAACAATTTCGTTCCGCGCATCATTCGTTACATCGCGATTGATGCTCCGCGGATGCGGAACACTGTAAAATCGAAGTTTTTCGGTCCTACCGACACGTATCCTCCAGTCTCCAGTTGCTACCAGGAAATGTTTTCGCAATATTTTGCCATACGTTTCCTGGTAGCAACTAGATACATTGAGGTCACGTTGTTAATGCTAATGAAAAAAATTGCTTCATTACCGTTATTAATTGTAATCTCGTCGAGAGAAGCTGAGTCTTTAAAATGCTGCTTCTTCTGGAGATTTCACGATCAAGCCACCCTGTTCGGATGCTTTGAGAGATGTACTTTCTTTGATAATTCCAACAATGTGTGTGGAATAGAAGATTTATTTTTAAATCATTTATAAATTAAAACAAAAATTTATGACGAATTGAACGTGGACCGCTTCAATGCGCTTAAGCACCGTTTCTCCTAGGCTCACCGTGAAATCTCAAGAATTTTTAAGACAGCCAAAATAATTTAATTAGTGTGTATAACGGAATTAATCAGTCTCTGATTAATCCACAGAAAAAATTTAACGTACGTAATGCGTACGTTATTTAAATTATTTAAATGAAAAGGAGCATTAAAAGATCACATTAGTTATTGCCGAGGATCGCAAAAGTGTTTCCGTTAACATAAAGCAGAGAATTTGTCCCCTTGCGCGCTCTTGTCTGATGGTATCTCCACAGACACACACTCACACACATACACACACACACACACATGATACACACGATGCGTGCACACGAATCCGTAACACTACGCATGTACCGAGTGACACGCATGCACTCAAGTGGTCCGACCGGTATCCGCCATATTTGGCTGGGCCCCCCACACACATACACACGTGAAGTACAAACATAAGAACTCCTGAGAGAAGAGGTCATGCTCACAAAAGGTATCGACGTAAAAATACGATATTCCCCTAGGCAATAATTCGGTGATGACCTCAAAAAATATATAATATATCCGCAGTTTTATAAATATCCAACTGACATATCCATCAATAAGTTAGTATAGGAAGAATAATCATTATACATTAAATGTGGTAATTTAAATGCATGAGAGTTATATAAAATTTATATAATTGAAATTTAGATTAAGAACATTTAATTAAAATCATAAAGATTTAAAATAGTAAGTGCTTTTACGTTCCATTTAATTTTAATAGATAAAAATCCATTATTATAGCTAACGGCGAACGCGTTAAAGTACCAATCAGAAAGGGAACGTTCCTACATTGCAACCTGAAGAATAAAAAATAATCGCGAAAAGATATCGTATATTTATGGCTTGGAATATGTTAAGATGTGTCATTAAACGCGTGACGAACGGTTCGTCTCTCTCGATGGGTTGGGTCGCCATTCATAAAGCTATCGCAAAAATGACGTGTCAGGGTTCACTATCCATCCACGTTCTTTTCCTCGTGCCACGTCGAGATAACTGTTCAAGACGTCATTTAATTTGTGAGTTACGAGAAATTGAACGTTTACTGTCGTTGCCATTTCGCTTCAGGCGCATTCGATATGCCACATTGACCTTCGATCACTTCCTTTTTTGCCTGCGGCAGGAACGCGCGCGGTTATCTTTCACGTATAAATAATTACGCAGGAAATATTTGTCCGTCTTGGAATAGCTCATGAAACTAGGGTCACCGAGTGAGAGGACGTTGAAAGGTGTGACGAGAGAGGTGCTGAGAAGGAAATACGTTAAATGCCGAAGAAACCGAGTACGGGAGGTGCTGTCTAGTCGGCGAAGGAAAAAGATCGCTGCCGATAGAGCACGTCTGGATGGACTGACGGAAAAAAGTGTTGCCGTTACGTCAAATACGCACGACAGTGCAACATCGATTATCTGGTACATCAGTGCGGCAATCGATCTCGAGATAGCTATCTCGAGACTTTGATTTCTTTGCTTGATTAATGACATTTTAATAGATCAAGTCACGCTCGTGCATCCCTTTCGCGAACAATCGCCTCGCGTTTATCTCTTAAGACATTTATTTTATTAATTTCCTGTTGCTTATCCGCATTGTAACTCATTGTTAGAGCATATAAATCGTCATTATAAAGTTTTTTTAAACAATATAATTATTTAATGATGCCTTAATATGATAGTATTAGATATATAAATAATATATGGCATTAATTAAAAAAATTACGTCTTTCTTTATCTATTCTATTATTGCAAATTTCTGTTTGCATTAATTAATTCTTTTTTCATTTTGTTACATATACGCGATTTAGATTTAAAAAAAATGTCTGAAAAGCTTTTGATCTCTTCTGCCCGACTTCGTCGGTAAACGCGAACCGATCCAAAGATTCGCGAGTCAGGAAAAGTCTGATCGCTTTACTGGAAACCGGAGCTCGGCCTTTTTGGCCTTTTTTCGATGATCTCCCCAGCGCTCTGTCCAACGCGTCCGTGCAGATTGGCAACCGGTTTTCCTATGGCCTCTCCCAACCGATTCTTCACTCCCACTCTCACTCCCACTTCTGTTTCCCATTCCAGGATCCTGTGCATTCCCCATACCCCACATCCTCATCCCTCACAGTGCTGTAACATTACAGCGTCATCCTACATCTCTTTTCATACTAATGTTTTCAAGGATGAAAACAATTAGCGACATATTTTGCAATATGAGAATAACGTGTGTCCCTATTTTTATCATATTCTTCTTAAATGTTCTTTTATATTTTCCAGAGATACTTTAGAAAAAGAACCGGCATATCATTAGTTATTTATAGCATATAATAGTAATTATTTAACTGAAAAGTACTTGACCGAAGATTACCTGACTTTTTTCCTATAGAATATTTTAACAAAATAGACAGCTATGTTCAAATTTATATTAATTATCGTGCAATTCCCCTTTTTCCACAATCCAGAGCAATTCAGACAAACAGAGAAGCATACTATTGCTTTTCCCGCAATTCAAAGTAATTCAGACAAGCGAACTTATTGATTTAATCGACAGATCTTTTTCTCTCTAATAAAGAAATCGTTTTTCACCTATGTATTTTTATATCGTTCGTAAAATGGAATTTATAACGGTGATACATATGTTATAAAGTGCAACTTTCCTGTTTTCTTCGAGTCGATCTTTTCATTTAACGTTCAAACGGGTCGCTTCGAACGGGTCTCTATATTTCAACGGTGGGCTTACAACTTCCTGGGTACGCAACTGGCTCTGATCCTCGCCTCGTATTATTCCTCATTCCTGACCACGTGTTTGAGCGCGATTATGGGGAGCACGAATGAGTCGGTGGAACTGTTTTGCCCTATCCCTTTTCCGCTCGGTGTGAGCGTTTTCGCTTTCTCGTAAAACTCCGTGCGGTTTCCATGCGGTATAATGAATAAATTGACCTTCGTGAGCCGCACATGAGAAAAATTCCGTAAAGAACGGCCGTACAAAAAAAACCGGCCAGGAAGCGAACAGTTTTAAAACCGCGAGAAATCTCATTATCCTTGAACACGAGCGAGTGCGGCCTGACATTTCATTTTAACAGAGCGCGCGCCAATTTTCTGCATGACTCCATTCTCTTCGCCAATTGTCGATTTTTCTTATCTATCGTCAATCCGTCGATGTTACGCGCCCGCGGCCACACGTGAAAACCAATAAGAAGAGACTCCGCCCGCGAACGGAACGGAATACCTTGCAATTCGCATTTGCCGTCTAGCAATTAAGTATGATGTTAATAACCATAATGGCGGTAAAATAAGAGAATAGAGCGCAAGGCGTAACAACGGTGAGCTACTTAGATCAAATTTCACCTTCTCTTTCTTCATGATTCTCCCACTCGCACGCATTCGCTACAAGAACGGACTGATGTGCCTCAGCACCCTGCTCGGAAAAGCGATAGAAGTGTTTCTTCATATGAAGAATTTTATTAATTTAAAAAGGAAGCGTAATTTATTGTACGTCATTTTGCGTCAAATCCTATCTTTACTGAAAAACTAATTGCGCTTCTACACAAAGGCAAGGTTTCTTTAGATCGAAATCCACGATAAATATTGTATCTCTCCTGCAATCCTTTAATAATAAATAACACAGAGGAGTCTTCTGTTGGTAATGGCAATATATCATTAATATAGAAATATAATAATTAGCATTATTTCATTTTCATAAATTATCTTCGGTCGTAAGGAATTGTTTTTGCGTCACACAGTTAAGTCTTTTCTATACATATAATTTAAATATATATCTATGTATAGATAATAATATAGATAATTCTGTAGATATATTTCGAAAGTTTTACCAATATTTTACGCATATTAGCAAAAAACATTTAATCTTGGCTCTGTGTCTTTCCCGTTACGGACACACGTTAGTGCGGGAGCTAGCTCACATTGTTCACGGATCTCCCATTAATTCCGGGACGATAGTCAGTTAAGATCGTTCCGCGGATTCTAGGAGAGAACGAAGGGCAGGTGGGAAACACACGCGCAATCACAAAACACAAAAAATTGCATTCCCTTGCTCACCTTCCCTTTCTTTTCGCGATTATCGCAGAATCCTATTTCTCCTCTCCCGCGTTTGCCTTCCCCGTAGTCGTAAGTCAGCTCAATTATGCCCATTATACGAGTCTAGATAATCAATTTCGCCGACTGGCGATGAGAATTCGACGGACGTAACCCCGCGATGGAGTAATGATACAGGAAGGAAGTCGATTGCGATCTATCTACTGACGAAGAAAAGCTACAACGCGAGCGAATATATAAATAATAGGAAATAATAAATTTTCTCCTAAACATCATGAAACAACACGAAAAGAGATCCCCATTAAAGATCTATATAAAATTAATTAATTATTGATATAGCTGATATAGCTATTTTTATATTTTAATCGCTAAGCGAACTGACTTTCAAGTATTACAAAAAAAGAAGCGTGATGTAATCGTTGCGGAGTTGCTTACGTGTTGCTTACGTGTTATTTTTATACCGGGTACACTCTTTTAGCGATCGCTCTAATTTACATAATGGTTCGCGCAATTTTCCAATACAAATATAGACACGGTAACGTATAGGAGATCACAATGGAGTCATGGCGTGATTCATCAACGTCTGGTTACTCACACACGACGAATTTCCGCGCGCGCGAGTGCCAGAGAGTAATTATTTTCCGCACACGTGTTCCTCTCTTACACAATCCCGCGCGCAATCGCACTAATTTCACATTTGCGAAACCATACAATTCATTCGACGTATCTAGCTGCTATTAGGGTTAATTAATTGCACGTCAACACGAAGAGAGAGAGACTCGGGAGGAACAATTGGAGCAGCCTCGATTCCCAAGGCACGATTGGAACTCGCAAATCGGTCACTTCCACCGATGAACAAAATGTATAATTAACATCAGTATGATTATCTTCAATTTGAGTAATCCCAGTCAGTTAATTTCGAATGCACCGTCGCTCTGTCCCCTCTCGTTTGTCCAAGCCGAGCGGCCCTTAACGGATAATTAGCCTTTTATCCTCTGCCTTGCCCTAATTGCAAGTGTCGCGCGATTACTAATTACTAGTTTCGTTCCCTGATTGCGGGTACTTTTTAATTGCGCGTTGCGTCGAGGATGATGCGAGCGCGCGCATTGTTTGCACAGCTCGCGAGCGAATTTCACTTCCGAGAGAATCTCCTTGATGAAAGAATACACTCGGTACGCCTCGTAATATCGCGTGACGTACGCGAGGAGAATTCGCGACCGCTGAACGTGATCTGAAAACGTATAAACTCATCGGTAGGTGTGCCTGACGATTTTTGAAGCTCGAAACACGTGAGACTCGTGTCGAGGGAAGTAAGCGAAGAACTCTTTGCGACTCTTGCGAGTCGCAAAACGATCCCGACGTCGTGCGTGCGTGTTCATTGTCGGTTTGTTCTATCTGCGGTCGGACACTGCCATTTTCATAAATAGCCGGACCGTGAAGCGAGTAGGAAAGAAAACGTCTTACCAACGTCAACAGTAACGAGCCTAAAGTCAGTCATAACGAGCGCGTCGCACGACGCATGAGGGAACGTCGCAACCTTGACTGGCTATGCTATGATCTCTCTCGTGATACCTCGTAGGCATCGCGATCTAGGACATCCTACTTAAAGAGACGCGCGTGCGTCAGGTGCTTCGAAACTTTACGATGCATTCTGTGCGACGCGTCACGACACTTACTTATTTGTTATGCCGCGTCGGCCGCCGATCGGCAGCGTAATCAGCTTGGAAACAAAGGAACGTCACTTTCATTCGCGACTGTCATGTTTCCTCCTCGTCACTGATTACTGTTGAACGCTATAATCGAACGCAGACAACGCGGTACGCCTGTACTCGGTACACGTTTGAGATTTCTTCGACGCGCGTACATTTCCCTCGTATACTTTCTCCTACGCGTTTATTATTTTAAATAAAATCACGGTGGTCGCGGAGACCACGTTCCATCGCGATTGAATCTAAGCGTATCGCTCACCGTTGGCGCCTGCGAGCCCGACGATGCATATCCAGCACAGGGCCAGTCTCCAGAAACGGTCGGCCATGTCCATTCTCCGGGGTAATTACGAAACGCGTCCGCGAATCGTGCACTCGCGATCTGCGTCGGACAGGTAAACAAAAGGGTGAAGAGAGGAGGGACGGACGCGGAAGAGGAAAGGAATGGGAGAGAAGAGGACCGAGTGTTTTCGTACTATCCGCGAGGGACTCTCATTTAGCCGGGCGGGGACGACGCTGCTCGGCCCGGGCGCGAGGAGCCGAATTCTCCTCTCACCGTCCGCGAATATCCTCGTCGTTAATGGAAAAGCCCGAGGACTCGCCGGAATGGGCCTTGGCGAAGACGCGCGAGCGATGTTCCCCGTGCGAACACGCGAGAGACACTGACGGAACAAGAGACTCAGAGACTGGCGGGAGACTCGGGAGAGTTTGAACCGCCAGCACTGCCAGCCAGCAGACCCAGACTGCAGCATTGACCAGTGGCGTAGAAGTGGATCAAACGTCGCAATAAAACACGATTTTACACAGTTTTGATTAAACGACAAAACTGACCGACGCAAATTACGAGAGATCGATTTTTTCACTTGATTCTAGGCTGGTGAATCCGCCGGATATGCCCAAGGTTGAAACCTTGAATAAATACTGCTAAATATAATGCGTGAAGATGTGATCGTGATAACATTCTTGCATTAAAATTTTTCTTATTTTATGACTGTTCTTTTTAATTCCGTTACATAGGGAAAAGTTGAAAACATAATTACACCGCCCTTTCAATTTTCTCGCAAATCGGAGCGCTACTTATCCGGAGTTAAATTAATATTTCTGATAATTATGTTAGCCGGATTTGCGGTCCAGCATCATCTGTGGGCATAATAAGCCCCATACGCCACTGTCATTGAGAAACAAAAGACACACGGATGAGAAAGTGGCAGCCGCCGCAAAACCGATCGCAATGGCACGATCGCACGTATATGCGTTCGCGCTTGCGTGTGTACGTTGCGCGTGCTTATCTGATAACCGGAATGAGCTTGCGGGCCGGAATAACTTGCGGGAAGATATAACAAGTCCCTCGCGCTAATTGATTTATAGGCTGAAGAAGATTCATCGAGGTATTCCAGATAGAGGCGTGTCTCACCACCCTGCAGAGTCGATCACGCCCCGATACGCGAGATCCTGCGCCAAGCGCCAAGGATTTGGGCCTTACAGACGCGGTCTCAATATCTTCGACGAATCGTGAGCCGATATCGCGCAGACGAACCTTTTACAGAACGGGTTATCTTTTATTTCTTCTTTTTTTTTTCCTCCCTTTGTCTTCGGCTCACGGGCGGGCGAACGTTTTAACGTAGGCGTGTGGGGCCAACGGCACCTCTCGCTCTGGGCCTTACATGGATGCATCGTGAGTCACTGCCCAAAGCGGCGTATGTAAATGTGTTCTGCCTACTTTATTCATACGCTCACAGGCTGCGGCGACCAGTGCCGCGGAGAAAAAACGGCATTAAAACGCCTAACGACGACGTTTTGCGAACGCGATGAATTAATATCCATTGACAAGTTAGAAAATAAATGATAGTAAGGTGACACGAGGTCACGGAGGAGGCGTGCGAACTTTTTCTATCGATGATAATCGTGTAGACTGTAGAATTTAAATGTGCTTGTCCTTTCTGAGTCAGCGATTTTTACGACGGAAGCCAATAACGTCGACGTGGTCGCGGCAATTTGTCGACGAGGGAAGAGACAAATGTAAATTTACCATGCCTAAGAACCTCGAGGTCTCTTGGGCCCCGACAAGACCCAGACAAGTAGTGTCTGTCCCGCGGAGCCCACACGGGGGTACCATCTTCGTGGTTCTTCGTGAGAGCTCGTACCCGCTCGTGCGCGATACTTCTTAGCCATTATTGGGCCTCTGGTGAAAGTGTCTGGTTAGATATTTCGTAACCAGATATGAATATCGAAACGAAATCTCGTATCTTACAGATATCGCAGATCCAAGGATCGTAAGACACAGAATTTTTCTGAAACGGCATTATATTTTATCATTTAACATCTCTTTATCTTTTTATTCATCTTCCGTTTTCATTGAAAATGGAAAGTGTGCGAAATAAAAATAATATGAGAAAAAAGACAATTGATTTGTATCTCACATAAAATAAAGATTTAATAATAAAATCAATCAGATAAGATTTCAAAAACACGTACTCGTAACTGTCATAAAACCTGTAATTTTGATGAAGCAACGAAGATTGGTGCTTTTTGCCGAGGAATACTCCGTTAATTAAGCGTTAAAGCGACGTTAATCCCGATCGAGGGCAGGCAGGCCGCCGAGCAGAACGGCAAGAGGCGTGTGTGCATTGTTTTTTTCCGGTATGCCAACCGAAGCTATATTAATCAAATACGCCCGTGCGTCGTGTAATTTAAATTCCCGTTAATCCACCGAACTCGCGTGCGCGCAGGGGCATTGTCTCTTTCTCTCGGGATATCGTGATCACGCGGGGTTACCGATAATTGCCATCGCGCGACTGCGTTAACGAAGTGCGAATAATAAAAGAAAAACCAACGTCGTCGTCATCGTCGTCGTCGCGACTGAGTGTAATCGACACATCTTCTATAACGACGCTAATAAATTCGCGACGGCGGCGTGCCCCTTCGCGGAAACAATGACTCTTCTACTGTTTCTCGCCCTCATTAAAAACCCCCCGTTCTTCCTTTTTTTTTAGCGCAACACGATGCACCACGTTTTATCGTGGATACTAATTACGGTCTCCTCACGAGATAATGAAATAATCTTACTACGCAAAGCTCGAGAGACCGCTTCCTTGAGAATTTTTTCAGTAAGTCGCGAACACTTTATTAGCCGCGGAACAGGCTACGCCTGCAAAACAACGCGACAGCAAATTAATATCGTGGGATTAGTCGGTGCTTATTAAGACGATTCGTCCACTAATCATCGACTAATCCCTCTCGTACACTTAAATTGTTAATTATTGCATGGATCCGGCCGCGGCTATCAGACACGGTTTCTTTTTATGTCAAATCTTGATTACCTAATCCATTCCTGTTAAATGACAACAATATATGTGACTTGTACAAGATATATATTTTACAAAAATAAATACACAACGACGTTCAACGTCCCTACTTCCGAGCAAAATACAATACGGTCTATGTACAACGCACACAGCGTATCACTTTTTTCGAGGAATATATTAATTTATTGTACAATCACATCGCTTCGCGCTTCAACGCGACGTAGATAAAAGCCTAAGATAGTAAATCGGAAATATTTAACTGAGCTAGCGATATGTGAAGATACTTCATCGTGTGTTCTTCTTACTATTTCCACAGAACGTTAGATATCTTCCTAAGAATTGTAAACACTAGTTTCGGCAGGTTAACGAAATTTTATAAGGGTGCAGAAGGAAGCAACGACTATCACGAAGTACAGGCTCGCCCTGAGGCTAGCGGACGAGCTGGAGTCAAGCTGATTCAAAATCTGACACTGCGAATTTCTATAGTGCTTGACGTTCCCCACGGAATCGCGCGCGAGCACGCAGAGCTCGTACTTGGTGCTCGACTCCTTCAAATCGTGGATCCTGAAAGATCGCTCGCTGTAAACGACGTCCTTCTCGATCATGGATTTGCTGCTGCCGGATTCCCGAACCACCACGTAAAAGTCGCCGATGTCTTCGCGCGACGTCACGTACCACGTCGCTTTCCAACTCTTATCCTCGTTATTGCTGAAGAAAATTATGATTTATGATTATTTGAAATTGTCAAGAATATTTATAACGGAAATTTAACAATGCAATATATATATATATATATATATATATATATATATATATATATATATATATATAATATATGTCTAAAATAGAACGTACTAGTCGATACTTCGATATTTCACGTCGGGTGTGATATCGAGTTCAGGCTCTTCTTGAATGTCCCTCTCGCCGCAGTTCATGAGATCCTCGGTTATCTCCGAGATAAATTTATTTGTGAGATAATTCGGACTCTTACACATCACGTTTGACCATTCCGTCGGAAGCTGCGTCTGAGCTTTTAGCCACCTTTTCAATGGCCGCACATGACAATCACAGTGCATGGGATTTCCTAATATGAGATAAAAATATTATATATTTTAAACATCTATATGTGACAAAGAAAATTTGATTTTAAATATAATTTTTAATTTCTTTTAGCGATTTAATTATGAGTTCCATTATTATTCTTTGTTTTTTTTTATTATTATTTAATCTATCGTTACCGGAGTATCTGAGGATAGTGCCGTTCTGAATAATCTTCATGAACCTCTCGTCGAAGACGCCGATCTCGTTTTCTTCCAAGTCGAGAAATTTTAGATTTGGCAACGGTAGAATTTTGTCGAGAGGCACATGGCTCAGATGATTGTTACTTAAGAGCAAGTTGGTTAAATTTAACGGCGGTACAAAGACGTCTCGATCGGAGACGTCATTTATGTCATTGTGCGATAGATCCAGAGTATGCAAAGCCGTTAAATTCCCGATTACATCTGAAATAAAGCAACGCTCTAATAAACGACGATTCTCAGCCGGAAACATCGGCCGGTAAGCCATTACTCGATTAATTGTCGAAGCTATTAAAAGCGACATTCCCAGTTTACCACTCACATCTTCTGATCTCATTAATGTTATTATGAGAGAGATTTAAGTATTGAATCTTCTTAGCACCGGCGATGAGGTCGAAAGTGACGACCGGCATTGTGTTGTAGGATAAGTCAACTTCCTTCAGCCTATAAGGGATCCAGGGATCGTTCGGCAGGGTCTTCCGGGTAATAAATGATATCTTGTTATGACTAAGGTTTAGCCTCTCCAGAGACAGACAGTCGTCGAGCAGTCCGTGCGTCTTGTTGTCTAGCTTCTCCAATCTATTGTGCGACAGGTCGAGTGTTCGCAGAGACACCAGACCCTGAAACGCGCCGTTCGGTATGTAGCTGATGTTGTTGTTCGTCAGGTTCAATGTTAGCAGCTGCAGCAGGCCCTCGAACGTCCGACTCGTTACGTTGTTTATTTTATTGTTCGCCAGGTTCAGCTCGAACACTATCGGTAGACGGCCGAAGGCGGCTTTTTCCAGTTTCGTCAAGTAATTATCCTGAAATATTTCCGTCGCTAAAAATCCGGAAGATTACCTGTACCTCGGGGAGAACGCATTGCCCCATAAAAATGTTTGTCTTACCTGCAGATAAAGATACTGCAGACTGCTCAGACTGCCCAGCGCTTGCCAGGGCGGCTTTGTAATGTTATTCGCTTGCAGGTTTAAGATTCTCAAGGTCAGCAGGTTTTCAAAACTCCCGTCCTGCAGGTTATCGCCCAGCCGATTCCGCGAAAGGTCCAGCGAGAGTAGCGCATTCATCGTAGGCCACACATCGGTGCTCGGAATCTCTTCCAACAGATTCTCCGAGAAGTCCAAATGGCCCAGAGAAATCGGCAGTTGGAAAATCTTCGTCAGGCGATTATTTTTCACCGTTAAGCTCCTAAAATGTAATGGACATATTATTTGCAGGCATAACATTTCTCAATTTTATTAATGGACAGCGACGCACCTGCAACTGGCCAATCGAGTGAGACTACCGCGTGCAACGTCGTTCAATTGATTGTAGCTCATATCGAGTTCCAGAAGCGTCGGCAACGGCCCGAACGTCGATGGTTTTATCTTCTCCAAAGAATTGTGTGACATGTTCAAGATTCGCAAGCTGAAAAGCGTCTGAAATACGGCGTTGTGAATTTCGGACAGATTGTTGTGCGATATGTCGATCGTGTGAAGCTCGTACAGCTTTGGAAAAGTTTGTCGTGGAACGGAGTGTATCAGGTTGTGGGAAACGTTTAATATTTTCAGGCCCGTCATGTTGTGCATTGGAATCTGCAAAAAGATATATTTTTAAAATATTTATTCTCACTAATAGACGTAATAAAAATAAATATTTTAATAAAGCAATATGCCAATACGAATCGTCTAATCGTTTGAATGTAAAGATTTTTACTTACCTGATTTAGAGCCGTAAATAGATTATAACTGAGTTGTAGCTCCATAGCATACGATACGCTGTCGAAAGAATACTTGGAGATATTCTCGAGCTTATTATGGCTGAGATCCAATAACGTGATGTTCACACAATTCTCAAAGGCGCCTGGTTCGATCTTCGAAATCTCATTGTGAGACAGATTTACTTTCGCCAAATAAATATCTTTAAACGCCAGCTTCTCCACGATCGTCACGAAATTCTCGGAAACGTCTAAAAGCTACCCCGACAAATCCGTTATTAAAAGAAAATTGTGTAAGGATTACATGAGTATAGTTTTTCAGATGTACGTATATATACCTCAGCAAATTGCAGCTGATGGAACATTTGGAAGTCGATCTTTTTAATAAAGTTCCGAGATAGATCGATGGTGCCGATCCTGGTAATGGAACCGAAAGTTCCACGACCCACGTCGTCGATTTGATTGTCACTCAGATGTAGCCGTCTAAGAAAACGCATGCCACGAAAAGTGTTTGAGTCGAGTTTTCTGATCTTGTTGTGGCTCAAATTCAAGACCTTTAAGACAGAATTCCGGGCGAAGGTTCCTCTAAAACGAAAGAAACGATCTTAGATAACTTGCGGAAATTTAATCATAGTTACTTTCATCAAGTCTGTCAACCTTTTCAAATCGGCGATTGCGTTGTGCGACATGTTGCACCATCCCATCTTGACGAGATCGGCCAAGTGAGATGTGTCTAATTTGTCGATTAAATTGTGAGAAATGTCCAAAAACTCAGTGTCTCTTAGACCCTTGAACTGATTCCTCTTCAAATCTTTTATTTTGTTCCCGTGAAGATCAAGAGTTTTCAATTTCTTGAGTGGCGTTAGTGCTTCCACAGGCAAGGAAGAAAGTGTGCCTGAAAAATATAAAACTCGGTCAAGAATTATAATTTTATATTTACGATCTCTTATATATATAAATATTGTGTAAAGAAATAATATTTGATTAAAATCATATTTTTGTGTGTGCAGTATCAAAATTAAGCTCGCGTAAAATTATATCGTTTTGAAGGTCTAGATGGAAGATAGATGATCAGAAGCGGTATGCATTTCCTACTGATGATACCTCGCGATGAGATTATGATTACCGTTACTAATCTCCAATTTTTCCAGCTTCGCAGCCGCCGCGCTTTCACCGAAACTATTTCCTGGCAAAGTAGATATCCGATGCCCGGTGATGCTCAACAGGCTAAGATTGCCGAGAATCTGCAAGGCCTCGCGAGGGAATTTTTCCAAGTCGCTGTTTATCACGTACAGCTCCTGAAGAGTTCGGTTCACACCGAGGAAGCTGTGCTCCTCGATCAATCTCAGCGGCGTGTCGATGAACTTCAGCACTCGCACGTCCAACGGATATAGAGCGGGCCCATAAAATCGTACTGCGGATTCGCAAAAATGGAATTGTTCATTCAGCCGATTTATTTCGTCACCTCTTCCGCAAGAATGCTATACACGTATCTCTTCTTTTCTATGACGTGATAATAAATCGACTCACCTATGTTACATTTATATAGAACCAGTTCCTCGATCGGCATGCCCTCGTTCCCCAGATTCGTGAAGGCAAGGCTGAGACTGGCCAGATTCGTATTCTCACAACGGATATACAAACCCCTGTCACTACCCCGAAGGCAAGTGCAGGGGTAAATGTAAATCGCGTCTTTGGGGCATCTGAACCTCGGCCCGGGCGGCACGTAGCCGCCCATTATGCACACGACCATGCCCAACAGCAATAGTAGCGATAACATTTTAATACCTTAAGAAACACAAAGGGAAAAGGAATCTACTTAATATTTTCGTAATTACATGTTATACAACAGTTACATAATAACTGAGTGCGAATAAGTACAACAATAGATATAACAATAAATTTTATATGAGAAAGTACTGTTTAAAATAATTACACATGGTATAATCTACAGTATCTACACAGTCTCTTCTTCAATAGAAATAAAAAGTAAATTACGTTGAAAGACTATGTTAAATTTATATTACGTCACACAAGGGTTAATATCGATATTTGTTTTATAGACAAGGTGCAAACTCATGATGTGTTTATGTTTATGGTGAACGTTTCAATTAGTTACTCTGTGACGCAACGCGCGTCTCGTCTGAAATGTGAGAAAGTTTTCGCTGCGTGAACTCCCTTAGTTAATCGCGTACACAATAGATCAATAGGCCGATAACCATGCAGCTTACACACCTAATAAGTAAAATCGCAGTTCAGCTTCAAAATCGCAATTGCTCCTTTCGCGAGCGAATTGTTCAACGGATCCTTCGAGTTCGTTGCCTATGTTTAAGCAAAAGAACGATTACATCAGTCGTTCAATTCGCGATCCGATCCCGTCGCTTATTATCCCACGTGAATTGCCGAGATCCCGCGATCTCTATAGATATTTCCGAGGCGCGCGGAGGTGACTAACCGCTATAAGATTATTACGATAGCCCAAAAGTGTCCTTGAAGACGAGACTCTGCTTTTTTCAAGACACTCGACGCAACCCACGCACGATGTGACCTACGCACCGACCACTGGGTGCGTAGCAAAAAAACGCCGTGAAAAATCACGATCTCACGGATGATCCTCTCGTCGATCGTGCTTCGCTGATTCAATCATAATTAATTCATTGATCGTGTACCAACGATAGCGTTTCCCACGCGATTCTAGAAAGGAGGCACGCAACTCCGGCGATCACGCTTTCTGTCACGTCGCAAATTATAAGCTATCGTAGAGACGTTTAACTCATACGTCAATTACGATTTGCCTCGTGTTGCGCGTCTTGCAAAAGAAAATTACGAAAGCGGCGGCTTGTCCATCCGGAAATGTTAACGCAATTAGACCAATGCGTTTTCACTGTGCACTATCGCGAAAACGATGAACCACCTGCGTAACCGTGCATGAAATTTCGATAGAAAATTGACGGTTGCGTGCAACGACGCTGCACTGCGGTTATTATTGCAAATTGATTGTCCTTCTTTCGAAACTTGGACGATTAGCAAATATAATCTTCGCATAATAACCGACCTCCTTCCAAAGATCATCATCTGGTCTTAGTACGATGGATGTGGGTGGATTTGAAAAGATCGATCGGCCATGAAAAAAATGATACAATTACATTGTTAGTAATTAATTATATTTTATATGTAACTGTTTATCCCTATTTCCAACTTTTCTTTGATTAAATTTAAACATATTATTCTCTTTATTATTATGAAAAACATTTGCGTTGTAATTTTGTCATTAATTAACAATTGCGCGGTAACAATGAAAGTTGAATTGTCAATTTGTACTTTCAATACATCCCAGTGTCTATTAATCGAATCGTCGCATCGAAGCTCCCGCAATTAACGGTAGCGTACAATTAAAATAATCGTGGGACTCACCGATCTGAGAAATGGAAAACTATGCCTTATTACAGCCCTAGTAATTCAAGCAGGCAAGAAGAAAGGCACGGTGATCTAGTTCAAGCATCAGTATACAACGCTCGCGATATATAATATATACGAGAACGATATGTAAGAAGAACAACAGCATCTGTATTATGAACGAGGGAGATTCATCGTGCTTATCTCAGGCGAGATATAAGGCTGAGTAAAAGTATATTTATGGATTTAGACGTAGAAGCTTTAAGTTATCATCAGTATAATCTGCGAATCTGAGATGATAGAGTTTATAAGCAAAACGATATACCGAGAAAAACACACGCGCCTTTCACTTTATTTCAGTTGATATTTCTACCTCATAAACCAAGGAACTAGCCACTGGACCGAATCACGCTGGACACCAAACTCGTATCGGATCTAAGAAAAATGAATGTACGCCAGTAGGTACCATTGACGTAACGATACTTGAATATTTATACTGAACTATCTTAAGTATCTGACTCGCAAAACTCGAATAGTTACTTTTTTCTCGTATTTGTATACCGACTCGAAAATATTTAGAAACTCGATGAAAGCCATCAATAAAGAGTAGGCTTTCCCGAACGTGAGACTTCCGCTTTTCGAAAGCGGAAAGAACGACAGCAGAGAGAAAAAGAACTTGCGCCACGCTCCACTTTCTGAAAGTCTATCAATTAGAGCTATTGTGTTAGCGTAGCAAAGGCAGTCGACTTTACGTAAAAAATTCACCACAACCATCGTAATAAACACAGTTAAGTACTAAAATTAGTTCCCATTATAGAACTCCCTTGTTGAACTGAGATGCACTTTTCCGTGTGTTTCTTCAACATAACAAGTGAGAATATTTTCGTTTCACCAGTCGTCCTTGCGGATACCGCACGGTGCAACACCCTACGTCTGCATTCTTTAACCGTGTGTGGTTTCTTATTTGTAATATTACATATCTCTCTAATAAAAAATATATATTATCGACTCCATAACGAGGATAATTTTTAAAAAAATTTAAAATAAAGACTATAGTCAATTATTTTACAAAATTCTGTAAGTTATAAAGAACTTTGTTTGTAAAACTATTATTATTGTTCTAGAGTCTAAAGATTAAAATAACGTAATGGAAATCAAAATCTTGTATTGAATGATAAACGCTCTAAAAGTAAAATAATTTGTACTAATATTTAATTTTAAGTACACTAACTAAGTCTGAGTAATTATTAAAAATTACTATTATCGCAATGAAATAAAAATAATTTCGTGTAAAACTACGTGAGTTAGTTACATATTAAAGACACTTAGTTCGAGTAAGGTAGAAGCGTAACGTTCTGTGCGCGCAAAAGTCACCGTTTGCTGAGCGGAGAAATGACGCGCCTAAACACACGTGGATACCCAGCCGCGAACATTACGAAAGTTAGCACCGTTTGGTATTTAAAAATATAACAAGTCTAATAAACCATTTGATAAGTCGTTATTCCTTATCAGTAATACAGAATGTCAACGTCATATCTGTGATTATTCCAATACCGGTCGGCGAATTGCAAGACTTTTAAGAAATTATTTTATTAAGAAATAATTATATTAAGAAATTTTTTAGCATTTCTTAATTTTAAGATAACAGGAACAAAACAATTTTATCATTTATCACAAAAATAGTCACGGTACCTTGTTACACTTTGCCCGACAATTCTCAAAAGCACGAAGGTCGTTGTGACTTTCTTCAAGGATGCACTGCTGGTATCCTCAGGGTTACATGTTCCCCGCCGAGTGGGTTGTCCTTTTTTGTCCTCACCATGCAGGAGCGGAAAGAATGAGAGAGAAGAACAGAGAGGAATACACGTTTCGAGTGTTTCACCGCGTGTCTTCAAGACATTCTGTATGTGGTTCCTGGATGAAGCTGCCGTGAAAACTGAGCCGAGGCAAGGAGGTAAAGAGAAAGGCAGCCTGAGAAGTAAGGCTTCCCTCATTGGCAGTTGATACGCGCTGTCCTTTCGTGGACATCCCACCTTGTGCCACTGCGAGAGAAAGAAGGAGAGACTCGCCGCGATTACATTTTGATAAAATTGTATCTTCAAAGGTCATGGCAGATCAGCTGCATTAGTGATCTGACCAAACTTTCTGTTAATATGAAACACAATCAAAAATAATAATAAAGTTAAATATTTTTTACTCATTCGTAAAGAATATAAAAAAATTTCTATTATTTTTTACGAATGATTAAAAAAGATTTAACTTGTTCAACTTTAAGTTTTCTTTATAATAAGAACGTAAAAAATTATAAAGATTATATTATTATTAAATTATGAATATTTCTTCATTCATCTGTCTTTTTATATTTTTTTCTTTTTTACCTGCATTTTTAGTTTCTTCAAATTATAAACGTTACACAAGTTAATAAATAAATATTATTGCATAATTTTAATACATAACATAACATTTAACCATATAACGATACGATCCTGGCAAAGTCTCGTGTAGAAGAAAGTCGAGTATAGCACCTTAGGATTGGTTGCTGCTAGTGAAAGTATCTTCACGTAGCGTAGTTACCTTGGTACTCAACTGAGTCCCTCGATTTACGGCATGAAGCCGACATCTGTTGGTGCACGGATTAATTTAAATAAACATTTCCAACTAAAAAGTTTAAGAAAAATATTACATTATTTCTTTTAGGCCAAAAAATTTCAACAATTCGTATTTATCACTTTTTTTTCTTTACGAATTTGTTAAGGTATCTTTAATCTTTCCATTCAAAAAATTATTCGGATTTTTTTGTTCTTTGGATATTCTCTTAGTTCTCCGAAAACATCGTTCAACAAAGCAGGATGCGATAGTTAAGCGTCATTTAAATGATAATGAGAAATTACATGGCTATTAAGGTCATTGAGCTCTTCGAGTTCTACAGTTTCAGACAAAGAGTAGTCGCGCAGTCGGTTGCGTTATCCATCGAGTGATCGAGTGATAGCGTTCGTCAATATCGAACTGTAATCTCGGCATCAAAAATTAAAAAATGTTCGCTTTAGAAATTGCGATTAACATGAATTATTTTATAATATGCGTGCTCAACTTTTCATTATTATTGAGTAAGTTTCAAAATTAACTGTATCAAACTTCGGTAATTGCTTGAAAACTTAATAGTTATTTTTGTGTATTTTTTGTTATACAGATACAAAGATGACGAGTCAACTTACTTTGGGCCATTTTGTAAAAATCTATTTTTTTAATTGCTTTGGAAATTATTTATAATATATTGTGTTTTGTGATCAAAGTTAAAAATTACAAATTATTATGTTGTATACAGGACAGAACTCGTTTGGAAACTTACGAGGAGATATCGAGTGAACAAAACGACATCGACGTATTCGCTAATCTAACGTTCCGTTTTACGTGCAAGGATATGCCGTCCGGCTTCTACGCCGATATGGATTACAATTGCAGGATATTTCATGTTTGCGAAAATTCAGGCGATGGATTCCCAGTGATCTGCGCTAATGATACAGTGTTCGATCAGAAACAGCGGATATGCACGGACGATGAAAATATCGATTGTCAGCACGCTCATGAATGGTATGTTTTACGATATTTTCAGATCTCGATCGAAAATTATATGTTTCTCTATAAGACATAATTAATAATTATTTGTTGCAGGTACTACTTAAATGAACTATCTTATTCCGCGGACATTGAATCGAGAACGACGATCACAGAAGAAATTATGGAGGAAGACGAATCGAAAGTAGATCAAGAAGATATAGTGCCTTCTGTTTTGCCACTCATGATTGACTAAAAATAATCTTATCTTACATCACATTATGTATTCATTTATGCATTTTACGTTTATACCGTTATAGTTCTACACACAAATCAAATTATTATACGCGTCAAACGGCTTTGATTGGAATTAATTTATTTTATTTTTCTTTCTTTGCTTGACGTGAAGTTATGCGTACGGACAATTAATTGCGTTTCAATGCAACATTTGTTGAAGGAATTGCTTTATTTTTTTCTCTTTAACGTAATATTTTATCAGTGAAATTAAAATTGATAAATTATATTATGCTTATATTTAATCGTCACGAGAAAAGTAAGATAATGATAATTATAGAATTCTAAGGTAATATTATTTTGCTTTCGTAGTAGTTCAACGTTCTAGTGATTGCGTGTAACATCATGATCTTAACTCCGATCTCTTTTGTGCTCTTGTTGCGTTCTGATACACATTTGCTACATGCAACGCGTAAAACTGGTGAAAAATAAAAGAAAAAGAGAAAGCAATGCACGAAAAGAGAGAGAAAAGACCTTCAGCGCGTGGTAGTCTAGAATAATCTCAAGTTTATTCCTGACTGTTGACTTCTCAAGGTTCTTGAAAGTTGTAGCGCCGGTATTTTCGATATCATTATTGCAGAAGTAATAAAATTATACATGCATTTGCATGGAGAATTATACAGAAATTACGAATTGCATAAAATTGAAAACATAAGCTCTTTTATAAATAATGTCGGCATGTGAATTTTTTTAGATTTTTTTATCTTATTTTTCAGCTTATATTTTATGCAATTCTTAACATTTCTGATTCTCTTAACAATCTTCATAATCTAGAGTTCCGTTTTCTGTTTATTAAATATTTTCAAATGTTGTATTAGTTATAGTATAATCTTTTTTGCAAAACTTTATAACTATATTAATATTAAAATATTTATTGTATAAAAAAATTAAAATTATTAAAATTAATGAATTTATAATTATAATTTGGAGGGAACAACAGCATTATTTACTGAATTATACAAGGTAGATACAATTCATTTATTTTTAATCAGACATAATTAAAAAGCATGTCAGTCTTAAAATCTACGCTAGCAGTTCAATATTCTTTCTGCGATACAACTATATGACATATAATTTTTAATGCCGTACTCGTTATATAATCTTTAAGAAAATATGAAAAAGTGTCACCCACCACCATATAATCCCATGACAATGAAATAAATATCTCCTGCGAATGGCGCATGATTATAATTGCGAGGAATTGTTTCCATAACCATGTCTACGAAAATACCGTTTC
This sequence comes from Temnothorax longispinosus, assembly GCF_030848805.1. Taxonomy (NCBI): domain Eukaryota; kingdom Metazoa; phylum Arthropoda; class Insecta; order Hymenoptera; family Formicidae; genus Temnothorax; species Temnothorax longispinosus. Next base: position 11,910,563 of record NC_092369.1, read on the forward strand.
TTCAGATTCTAAATATTATCTATTCTAACTTTTGAAAATATACTCTATTTGAATCCCGTGTTGCTGAAATGTAAAGTAAAATGTATCGAACGACACTGTGGACGCATCCACATAGAAACTATTACTATCTAACTCTTCAACTAATCTCTTTTCAGGAAGTAGTGAAATTTTTTGACGCAAAGAATTATTAGGCATAGAAACCGTAATCGTCATAAAACTATATTGTTTTATAAACGCGACCACGACAATATTAATATAAAAAATTAAAGCTAACCCAATATATAATCCGATTTGTTTCAGACTTCGAGGAAAGTCTGTAACGACAGAGACGTATATAAAATTCTTAACAAGGCACACACATTTAGTATTTTAGATTTTAATATAGTATACATCAAGAACGATAAGTAAACTTGATTGGGCGAATCAAAATACTATTTTCCATGATGATAATATGACCTATGGTGGTTCGGCCAAGTAATCCCCGGACCCATCTTATCATTGTCGTATACATATTTAATCTGCGGATTTTCCGACCCGAACAAGCTTTGTCGGATCATACCGAACATGGCCGATGCGAGGGCCATGTTGCTGATCATACCAGCCATGGTAGCAGCCGCTCTCGCGTGAGCCAAGGCCATTTGAATGATGAAACTTATCACGAAACCGATTCCAGGCATCAAAGTGTTCATCTTCATCTTCAATGCTCTTCCGAGATGTATCACCGTGCTCGTGACTTTCCTGGACATAAAGTCCTCTCGCAAAAGTGGCAACTGGATCCTCAATTCCGAGCGTATATTCTTGTCGGAGGACGATTCGGTGTCCTTGATCCTATTATCGTTATCTGGATCTTCGAGCTTCTCTGTAAAAACTTTCTGCTTCGCTAACTTTTCTGAATACTCATTCAGCAAAGATCTGAATTCGTTCTTTCCATGGTGTTCCCTTTTACGTTCCTCTTCATTTTCCATAGATTCTTTTTCAAGCTCATAGGTAATTTCTCCCTTCAAAGGTGTTACCTTTAGTTCCTCCGCGCTGAGATTCTTTATATGCTTCTCAGGATTATCTTTCTTTAGATGTTCCTCGGTAAAAGCCTTCAATCTGCTCGCAAACTTCTCGTTCAAACGGGTCCCGAAGAGTACGCTGAAAGCGTTGTAAGCGTTCTCTACGTCGAGGAACTGAGCGACATCACCATCGGCGAAATCCGTTGCGTTGGCCTTGATTTTATCCAGAAACATGGTGATTATCTGATCGTCGTTTATGGATCGCTTAATGTCCGCGTACTCGTCGCTTTCTTGTAGAAGCTGAAAGTTCGCCTCTTGCACGTCATCCAGACTTCTCTCCTTCTTTTCCTTATCCTTCTTGATCTTCTCGTGGTCCGGCCGCTGATCCAGTACTTCTTCCATAATATCGCTGATGATCGTCAGGATACTCGGCAAGTTCTTGTTGTCTTTGATCTTCGTAGCTCTACCCTCGCGGAATCCACTGAAACTGATCCCGACTTCGCCGTTCCCGTAACCAGTAAGCTTCAGAAAACCCAGATCTACCTGAAACTTTTCCTCCATTGCCGTCTTGTACCAATCCAGGAAAATATTTTCCATAGATTCCTTTCTCGTCAGCAGTTCCTTCTCAAAATCGTTCGTGGACATGCCAAAGAAATTCTGTACTTCAGTCTCTGTCGATCTTCCGAAAGGCAATGACGGCAAGCCGATCAAAGATGGCACGGTGCTAGTGATTACTGGCCAAATGAAAATGCCCATGCATCTGATGAAGCTTAAGCTAAGTATGCACTGAACTACTTGCGACAGTAAACCGCGATTCGTGGTATGCTCGTTCAAATCTTCCACCAGTTTCAAGATCTCGTACTGATCGGCGGTTAGAGAATTTCTGACTGTAGAATTTAAGGTATCCACGAAGTATTTCTTTGAATTCTTTTCGGGATTTCTTTCCACAATTTTCTCAGATTTCGTAATATTAACTAGAAGCTGAAGAAAGTCGGATTCCGTGATGTTTGGGAACACGCTGTCCATTGTCGTCTCCGAAGCCCGTTTAATTTCTCCCTCGGTCTCGTAGTAAGAATTTAATAATTGATCGGTACTTCTTCGTCTCCTCTCGTGTTTCTTGGACGATGCGCCCGAGAGAACGGATTCCGACAATGAACCTCGCTGTTGCTCAAGATCAGACAAATGGACCCTTTCCTTGGAAATATCTATGAGAATGTTCGACGGTTGTCCAGGATATCCGGGAACGATTCCTTGCTCGTCTAGAAAATAAAAGAAAAACATAAATTAATAATCTTGAATAACGAGAAAAAGAGCTAGTCTGCGTTTAACGGATAAGACTGATTCACCTACTGACGAAGTTTTCGAAGCTCTCGATGCTCCACTTATCTGGTTCGTCTGCTCCACTACGTGCGCAACTTTTGACTGAATCGTCTGCTCCTTCGTCTGCGACTTGGCCTCCTGCGATTTCGACTCCTGCGGCGCGTCCGATAGAATTTCAAGTTGCGAATAATTTATGCCGCCAAAGCTAGGCAATCCTGGAAACTGAGGAATTTGAAATCCGCCTGGTAGCATAGGGATTTGAGGGAAAGGAAACTGTGGTAAGCTGGGGCCTTCGGCGAAAGGATTTCCGGGAATACCCGGGATCTGTCCAGGGATTTGGCCCGCGCCAGGAATCTGGCCGATACCGGGGATTTGACCCCCACCAGGAATCTGTCCGATACCAGGGATTTGACCCCCGCCAGGAATCTGTCCGATACCAGGGATTTGACCCGCGCCAGGAATCTGTCCGATACCAGGGATTTGACCCGCGCCAGGAAACTGACCGATACCGGGAATTTGACCGACGCCGGGGAATGGAAATTGACCGAAGAACTCCTCGAAGTTCGGCAGATTCGGCGAAAATTGCCTCACGGTCGGCCAAGTGACATGCTGGGTGCAGGTCACGAAATTATTGCTTCTCGCGCATTCCAGCATGTTGGTTACGTATTCGCGACGTGTCGAATCCGGTATTGCCCTTTCCGCTAATCTAACAATGTTCATTTCTCGACCAGTTAGAAGGGTGCCTATCACAGGATTATTGACATCCAGATAGGAATTTTCCAAACGCGGCGACGAGTTCTTGCTCAACAGATTCTTCAATGCATTCTCTATTTTATCTTCGATCGTATCTACAGCAGTCTTCGGCGTATTTTCACTCTTCTCATTAGATGTCTGATTCTCGGAATAAATGTTATTCAGTAGGATCGAATTGAATTTCGTCCTCGGCAGAGTTCGGTAGCTTCCAAAATTGGGAAAGTTTGGCAGTCTCGGGAAGAATTGAGCAATAGTTGGCCAAGCTATATTCCTCGTGCACTCGAGAAACGTGCTCTCTCGAACGCAAGTGACCATCCTTTCCACGAAGACCGGTCTTGCCGATTCCGGTAACAGACTTTCTGCGACCTGAACAATATTACCTTGCTGTTCCGTGAAGTGCGACGTAATTGGCGACCCTCTTGAAGTTAGGACACCCGGGGTAGAATCCTGCACGGTCTTGAGAATTTTTAAAATTACACCTTCCGGATGTTCCGAAAAGATGGGATGGAACCTGGTGTCTGTGATGGTAACAGTAGCGTCTCCGTGCTGGCCGACTTTAACGTCAGTCTCTGAAAATGGTGATGGGTCAGTTAGATTCTGAGTTAACGTGGACTTACTGTTTGTCGCTTGAGGATATCCTCCAAAATTCGGAAAGCTGGGCAGTCTAGGGAAATATTCCGATAAACGCGGCCATAGGACGTTCCTCGAGCACTCTAAAAAGTTACCCTTGCGAACGCATTCTATCATTCGATTGACGGAAGCTGAACGAGCTGCATCAGGTAACAAACTTTCCGCTATCTTAAGGATATTCAATTGCTGATCGTTAAGCAGATCGCCGAACTCTTGCGTGCTGGTGATTTTGACACCCTGATCATCTCGCACGTTAGGCGAAGACAGCTGAATCGTCTTGAGAATGTTGAGTATCACCGATTCGGGATGTTCCGTGAATATTGGCACGAATCGAGTACCAGTAACGCTAATCACGGGACTGTTACTCTGCGGAAATTTCGTTCTTGAGATTATCTTCACGTTGGAATTTGTTTGCGATTTATTCCACTCCTGCTGGTCTTTGTTAGCCTGATGCGAAGCGTTCCTGTCTTTCAATGATGCTTGATCTTCTTGTTTTGGTGGTTGTTGGGTGAGTGATAAATCATTAGGAAACTCGGGGAAATTGGGAACGTAAAGAGCGACCGTGGGCCAAATGACGTATCTGGTGCAGTTAAGAAAGTCGTTGTTCGTCTGAAGGCAAGACATAACTTGCGCGACGAGAGGAGCCCGTGCCGGGGGCGGTACAAGGCTCTCTGCTAATCGCAATATGTTAAGTTGTTTCTCAGTGATGGTTGTCAAAACAATTACGTTTTCGCTGACGACTAAATGCGAATTTTTCGGTGTCGCTCTCAGGGAAGTACGTACCTTTGTTAAAATATCTGTAATCTTGTTCTCTAACTCGCTGGATGCTTTAGAAGAAACTTCACTTTGACGAGATAATAATATGGAAATCGGACCGAGCGTGTCTCCTGCAGTGGAATTACTAGATTCCGATGGTGTTTCAGTGATCGGTGGAGTCGGTGTAGTCGATGGCTGGCTGCCTCCCAAAAACGCCGGTAAAAACGAGGAAAAATCGGGAATCTGAAAATTCGGGAAATAACCGAAAACATTGGGCAACTGCCAGTCCGGTAGCCAATCGGAAATATCCGGTAGACCTGGATTAAATTGCTTGACCGTCGGCCAAGTGGAATACTTAATACAGGTCACATAATTGTATTCTTCAATACATTTAACGGTCTTCTGAACGAATTCCGGACGATACGGAATAGGAAGTAGCTGCTCAGCCATGTGTATCGACAATAATTGTTCGGGGGGGAGTACAGCGACGTAAGAATCCGTACTGGCGAGAGATGGAGGTGATACCTTCGCGTGCTCCTTCAGGGTATTCTGAAGAATGTTCACGATCACCGCTTCTGGCTTAGGCTTCCGCATTCTCGTAGCGTCAGCCTCGACGACTTCCGGAAGCTCGCCCACGAAACTGGGAAAAGGAACGATAGGATACTGCGGGTACAACGCTATCGATCCCGGGTACCAACTCTGATAATCCGGGAAAGCCGGCAGCGTCGGATGATACTGCTGCACCATCGGCCAGGCGAAGTACTTGACGCAGCTGAAGTACTCGAACCTGCGCACGCACGAGAACATCCTGTCGGAATATTCGCGACGTATCTCACCGGGTAGAAGTTTCTCGGCCATCTGCAGGATCTGGAGTTGACCGACGGTGAGCAGTGCCCTCAGGGTTTCATTCGTCGGATCGATGTAGCTCGGCGCCAAATCGTAGGTGACTTTCGACTCCAGAGCGCCCTTTAGAATATTGAAGACAATAAACTCGGGCGTCAGCAGCCGCGGACGATGTACGTTGCTCTCCGATCTTGCGGACTTGGCCCTGTTACCCTGAAACAGGTCAATCAAGTTTATCTCGATCGGAGATAAGTTGTTCAGAGACTGCTTGACTGGCTCCGGGAGATTGTCGAGCACGACGGGCCAGACAAAGATGCGTATGCAATTCAAGACACTGAGACCGCTAATGCATTCCCCCATGTTCTGCACAAACGACTGTCGCTGCTTCGTTTGCACCAGTTGCTCGGCGCACTTTATTATTTCCAATTGGTTCTCGGTTAATTCAGTTGTGTTCAAGCTAGCCCAGTACGTTTCATTCGCAGGTGATTCCCGCGTTAGCGCGATATTTTTCAAAGTATTCAGCAACTCAATTTCCGTGAATTTCGGAATGTCAGGGAGCACCTGGATCGCCTGTTCCCTCAAATACTGAAGAAACGTCCTGTTCTTGATTTGATCCTGAAGAAACGCGGCTTGACTCTTCCACTTCTGAAGGCGGTTTAAAGTTTCCGTCGTTGGAGGTGATTGATCAAGATCCTCACTCTGAGTCGTCGCTACCACGTTCACGTCGCTATCACGTTGATTGCGAATCTCGTCCTTTTCAGCAGCATCAACCTCGACCAATTTCTCTGAAAAAAGACTTTCTTTATCAAATTTTTCCGACTGTTTTGCATCATTGCCGATGGATTCAAGGGCGTCATTTCGTATAGATATCAATTTTTTTATTTGACCATCCACGATCGACTCTTGCTCTCGACCGGGCAAATTGCCCTGCTCAGCATTTAGGTAGACAGTCGAACTCTTGTACTTGGACTTACCTGGAACGCTGGCTCTATTCTCTCTGTTCAGATTCAGATCTTTGTCACCGATTTCTTCATCGTTCGAAACCTCATCAACGACGTGTTCTTCTTGATTCTTCTCAGTTTCTTCCGCTGGAGTATGATGTAAGCTACGAAGCTCATTGCGTACATCCTCACTCACATCCTCGGTATTCTCTATTCGTGCCCCATCCAAATTATGTTCTGCCACATTCTCGATCTGCTCCGTTTCTTCCTTATTTAAATCTATATTTTCCGTCTGTTTCGAGCTGGCGTCCTCCAAATTCTCTTCAAGATTGGAAGAAGGGTCTGCGTGTTTCTCCTCTTCCGGCTGCGCCCTATCTTCGTCGCCGTTCACATCCACATTTTTCACACCCTCGTGCAATTGTTCGACGTTGATCTCAATGGTATCTCCCTGCGAATCTGAGCTGTCTTCTATGATACTGTCCTGTATCTTTCGTTGGTCCAGTTCCACGGTATCGTCGGACTCGACCTGTGCGTCAAATCGTCGAATACCTTCGTCCTTCTGCGCATTCTCTTCGACGGTCTGTGCGACATTCTCGCCATCCTGCAACACGGGCTTACCGGAGAGGCTCACGTCGTTCCGTCGTCTTTTCTTCGCCACAAATAGTAAGCTACCTTCATCACCTTCGGCAGCTTCGGTCTGGATCTTTTCAGGATCCTCGACGAGTATCTCTTCCGTTGGATCCTTTCTTTCTTTGCCACTAACATCTTCATCTGTATCATCTTCTGCTACCGCCAAGCTTTTTCGAGCTTGATCCACTTCCTCCTTGTCCACGCCATCAGAATTGAAATCGCTCACCGGTTCCGAAATTTTGCCGTGCACTTGATCCGCAATGACACCGCCGTCATCGTGAGGCACACTCCGCGCTCGTGCGTGAAGGACGCAAAGCAGAAGGATGAAACAGAGAGGGACGAGCCGGTGGATGCTCGTAGTTGACCGTGGGCGTCGAGAGTTGAGTGCTCTCATGGTCGCGGTCGAGAGGCGAATGTCTCGGCCACTTCTGAGCCGGTCTATGGTCAGCCACACACATGGTGATACACATACCATCGCCTAAAGCACGCCGACTGTAGCCAGTTCACGGACGAAGAAGCAAACCTGTAGATGAATAACAGTCTGGCATTTCCATTTTTGCGGTGCCCCTCTACGCGGCTACTTCGGGGTTGCGGGGTAACGAGCTTCGCAGCCAACGAGTTCGCCGTGGCCGACCGGTTGCGTTTCCTGCGCGGAAATGGCAATGGCATCAGGTGCATCGATCGCTCGATTTATCCCGACACGCGATTTCCTTAACGCAATTAATCGTGCAAATTAGTCGTACCGTTCGAGCGTTAGTTGTCTTGTTTGCGGCATGAGTTACTTGTCGCGAAGCTGAGGAAGTTCATTTACTTCAGATTGTTTGACAATTATGGTTTACGAGCGCTCTTAGCGCTTGGGGCAATACGTTAGAAGAAGAAAACGAGAAATTTTCGCCGTAACATAGCTAAGTAAGTGCACGTACATTTTTGCGATTAACTCATATACACAACATCGGGCATACCGAGAAACAGAGTCTAAAATAAAAATCTATATCATAATTAAATATATCGCTCTTTACTCGATTTCCGTTTTTAAATCTATATAATTAATCTATTTGATTGATAAAGACTCGGTGTAGTTAAAATGTTCCATTTCATTGTATTAAAGTTAATATATAAATTTAATTTTGTTCTTAACATCTATTTTTGCTTGTTCATTGGCTCTTAATTACTTTACAGTCGTAAATATTTTTTAAATATTTTTTTTACCATTCTCATAAAAATCTCTTACTCTTCTTTTTTTAAAATGGAACGCTTTTACTTTTCTTTTATATAATGAAATGATATTGATTATATTATTTGTATTAATTAAGAAAACTATTATTAATTATAATAATATCCTATAATTAACTAGGAAAACGTCTTGTTGTAAACATCTATATCGTCCAATTATATTTTAATTATATCAATGATAAGAAATCACAGATGTTTTTAAAAAGTTTCTCATAATTAATTAAAATGCAAAGGCAAATTAATTAGCGATGGATGAAAAGCGAATGCAGTTCTTAAGCGAAAATCGAAAGAAGCAAAGAAAATAATAATCCGTAGGTCTTTGAACGCGATGTTGCATAAATAAAGATCACAGATCGGGTTTCGCGTTCGTATTTAATACAGTCTTGCTCGCGCGGTCTCTGCTCGTGCTGGTGTAAAGGGTTGAATTTTTAGTCCTTGAAGGAATCGAGACTCGTAGGAATGGCCAGGAAGAAGGGGGCATCCTAGCGTGGGGAGTGGAGACTGGAGAGTAATGCATTTTTACAGCGAATTTTATTTTTCAAGATGGTCGGCGCGATGCTCCCTACTTCTTCCCTCTCTTTGCTCCTTCCGTACTGGATGCGCAAAGACGATGCAATAAACCTGTATTGCCTTCCTTTACCGTCTGCCTTGCTTACGGTGCGTTCACAACGTTTAATGCCGCTTTTACTGCTTCGGCATCGTTTCCTGCGGTTCCATTCTCGTTAACGATTTTCGATATTTTCACATTGTCTCAATCACTTGACGTTAATCCCCAAAATATTAATGCATTTTTTCTATGCTGCAAGAAGGGGTTATAGAAAACTGTAATTTCTTTATAATATAATTTCGGGCATCTTTTACATTTTATACTTTTACCTTATTCAAGAATTATATTGAAATAACGTAACTAGCTGTACAGCAATCTCTTTCGGCTCTATAATAAGCGTAACGAGGTAAACCGCGTCGATCATCAACCATGACTTTTCTTTGAGCTACTTACTGACGCCAGACCGTTAATAAACTTTATGACGCATAATGTTCCTTGTAATGTCTCGTTACGAGGTCAGGCAGCAGTTGTTAAGTTAGTCGGAAGCGCGGTGCATCATTCGTTAAGGACCACTACTTGCAGCAACGTTGCACAAATAAGTGGCTGCTGCTGTCATGCGTTTGGAAGATTGACGCGGCGGTATTTAGGAGAATAAGCAGTACCAAGAAAACTAGTTTGAAAAAATGTGTTCACAATTGCATACTGTTCACAAACGGATATTCCAAACTCGTAAAATATTTCCCGAAGTGAAGATTGTACAAGTGTGCGCGCGTGTGTAATCGACGCGTTGCGGGGAATTTCATCGGAAAATTGTGAAGCAATGCGTTCCAACTACTCTTGGTTCAGCCACTCCTTTTCAAGGTGATGGCCACGCGTGAACGGTCGTTGCACGATGACCGTGACAGTGACGTGCGTAAAAAGTGAAAGACGGCAGGTACGTGTTATTCCTAAAACTTCTCCTCTTATCAAAATGTAACATCGTTTAAATAAAGGATCTGCTAAAAATAAGATCTAGTAAATTTTATATGTCAAAAAGGATTTCACATAAATTATTAATTATCAGTAAAACGTTTTCTCGAGCAATAGTTGTGGATTAGAGAATTTTATCGCCGTGTAATTTATTGTAAGACATGCGGTATGTTAAAAGAATGCTTTCTAACGTTAGAATTCGGGTCGTTCTCCGGATTCTCTGAGGTATTTGTAAAATATAGGTACCGAGAAGGAGTCCGAAAGAGGTGCGCAGAAAGTCGGCGCGCAGCGAGCGGGCAATTCTCTTTCGAGTTCGAACCGCTCGGTTAGTCGGAGGGAATCATACGGCTGCTCGTGCGGGTCCGAATAACACGTATTTCGTGTAGTCGCAGGAGGTTCAGGAGAAGGCAGAGGGAAGAAAGATCGGTCGAAAGAAAAGGATCGTAAGTGTCGATGAGTCCGGGTGGTGGTAAACCGGTCTGAGAATGCAGGCGATTGGCCGGATCTTGGCGTACATGCTATTGGCAACTGCATTTACAAAAAATGTGCTTGCAACGAGGGCCGCGAACGTCAAATTTTCGAGGGACAGCTATAAAATCGCACGATGCAACACCACGAAACTGGAGTTGGTCCCGGAACCAGCCTCGCTGATTTCTGACATCGAAAGTCTTCGGAGTATCCTGGTGAACGCATTCAAAAGGAAACCAGTTCAAGGTGAGGAACGTAACATTATTTCTACGTCTATTATAATAAAAAATAAGCATGAGAGAAGAAGTAGAATTAGAAAAACTTTTTGGCGATAATAGAATCATAAATTTCAACATTAATTTTTTTACTGAAGTGATTATATATATATATATATATATATATATATATATAATTATTTAAAATATGTATCCATTTTAAAATTATAAATAATAATGTTAATAATATTGATATATATTATGCAGAAATTGAAGAAAAGTCTCGCACTTTTGGACACAAAAGAATTCAGTTCATGCTGATGCCGATGATGTATAAAATGGGAGTGATGATGACAATGATGATGGTAATAATAGCGCTCACAGCGAAGGGACTTATTGTAGGTAAGCACCGTTACTTTCATAACGCAATGAAAAATGTTACCCACACAAATGTTTAACAGTCTCGTGGCTACCTGTGGACGGCGTAACCTGCATACATGATTAAGTGATATTGCTGACCCATTTACTGAATATATGAGTTCAGTATTCAAGAGCGTTAGATTCACACGTGAAACTTTTTACTTATCCCAGTATTTCTCATAATTATTGATAAATGATATGACATAAAAAAATGTTTTATTCATTTCTTGTTGATTGATAAATTACTTATTATTCATCATCGTAAATAACAAAATCCTGTCGTAACACTCATAATCGTAAAATTTATTATTACAATTTTCATTTCGCTCGATAACCGGTTTACTTACTTATCCATCCGTTAAATTTATTGTCGTTGGAATATATTAAGTTTTATAAGATTCTCCAATCCGTAAAATGTGTGCATGGCTTATCTTAACATATACGGAACGGAAGTTTTAATCCCTGCGTTTCACTATTTGCAGGAGTCATATTGCTGGTACTTAAACTGAGCACCTTTCTGACAAAACTTCATTCCGGCTACCACACAACGCAACCATGGGCATCACAACAACCAGTTCACGTACACGTTCACAGCGCTTTTCCCCATGGTCACCCACAAATGTACCAAAGTTGGGCGAGTGCCCCTGCATATGAGGAGCCTTATTACTATAAGGGATAAAATTCATATAAATTACATATATTTCGACCAGGAGATTTTTTACTCAAAAGCCATTAACCAAAAAAAGGTCATAACAAAACGTAATAGCCATCAATAGAAGCTACACTATTTGTATGATTTTAAGACATTCTTTGTCTTCTTGCGTTTATTAATTTATTCAAATAATATTATTAATATCTGACTTTTTATGGCTGTAGATATTAATATTCGCCATAGCATTGCTATTCAGACGCTATTTTTGGAAGCACTTATTCGTGCGAAAAATAAGAATTAAAATGTCAATTTAAAATAGGTCTTTTTACGCTGTGACCGAGTTCTTCGCATATTTTACTGTAAATTAAGCAGATACAGGTATACCAAAGGAATTTTCCTAACTTATGATAATAATTATAAGTTTGCAAAGTTTAAAGAGCGAAATTCCTTTTCTAAAGGAAATACAAGTAGCGTTTTATAACGCAATAAATATGTAATTATTTATTGATAATTTATTTATTATGATATAATATTTATTACCTACACATATTATATATAAGATGTACCACACGATGTGCCTTCGTAAAATACGTAAACAAATTGGATAAAGTCCTACGCACATCGCATGGCGAATTTAAGAAAGATACATTTATCTCTATCATCATGTTCATCAAATAACAATCACATATAAAATATTAATTTGGCCTATAGTTATGTGAAATGCGTATAATGTAGAACTACATTTCCGTACAAAACGAAAAGTATTTATATTTAAGAATTAACTACACACATACCTCATGTTACCAATAAGGATATATTTATAAGGCATTAAATATTATTAGAAATAGATGTTTTTAGAGAAATCTTTTATCCCCCATTCTTAGATTGCTAAAATTAATATATTTATCGACGAGCGGCCAGTGACCGCTGTAGCGAGTGACCACTGAGCGAGCCATATTCATGTTACGTCTGTTCCGCTGTAAATAGCCTTCTCCGGTAAACGAGACCCAGTTTTCCCGGCCTAAGGTAACCTGGCGTGGGGTATCTGAATGAAACAAAAAAGTAAAATATCTCTACTGCGCTTCGCGTAACATCGTGCAGTCTACATGGCAAGCGAACAGGAGAACGACGCGTTATATAGTGTATATCGGAGAGAAGATCAGACGAATAACAGTTTCTAAAAGAGTTTCATTTGGTATCTTTTGTACGTTAGTGAAATGTTCATTTAATTAACTGTGAGCGGGTCACGAGTATCACTGATGACACATCATAATAGTGTAATATAGATGCATAGTTATCGTGAAAATGATATAAGTGTGGATCTAGCATCATATAATCTCATGTTTCATACAACATAAAAAAACATAACGTAAGTTATAAAAATATTAAGTAATTTGTAAAATAATTTAACGGTAGTAGCTTTAAATCTTTATTAAATTTATCAAATTTATCAAATGTATTTGCAGATAATTATAAAAAATATATAGTTTTATCTATTATTTTGAGAATTTATCTTAACACATCGTGTATAAATTTAATAAATATAATCGTCAGCAATACATCTTCTATTTTGGAAGAAAATTTGTAAATAATTCTCGATATATATATTTCAGTCAATAATATAAATCCATTGTAAATTCGAGGACATGAATGGGGCAAAGGTTTTCGTTTGCCATATTATTATCTGGCTAGTAACATCGTCAAAACTGTTAATTGAAGCTGAAGAAAGATGGAACAATTCCCAAATCAGCCTCAGCAAAACTCAAAGCTTGAAAATCTTCCCGGGAATCAAGTTTTGCTTGGCGAACAGTGAAATCAATATTCATGTGAGAGTTCACGACCTACTACGAGGTATTGACAGAATTTAAATTTACTCTGCACTTTTTACCTTTGAGGAAGATTAAGATTTCTCTTCTTTAGAGACGGAAGTGCAAGCAAGAAGCAAAGATAAGAAGAGTCCATTAGAAAGAATGGGATACATGATGCTGATGACGCCATTTATTATGCAGGTTTCTTATTTACTGTTCTCATTAAACATTCCTCCCTAGAAGAAATGATAAAATCCGTCTCTTTTCCAGATACTCTCCCTACCGGGCGCCCTAGCGACCATTAAAATATCACTTTTAAGGAGTATCATGGTGGCGCAATTAGCAATCGCAATAATGATCTACAATTTAATCAGAAGCTCTCAAAACTCGGAAGTTGTAGTCCGTCGACCGTATCATCACGCACACTATCGTCACAGACATCACGGTCAACCCGACGACGAGGACGAATGGTTCGGTAGATAAAATACGCGTACGAGTGTGACAATGAGAACAATATATTCTCGTGATGCAGAAGCAATTTTCCAAAGCGATACACTCAAAAGTACGGGGGGCATCTGTGATATCGATCGAGAGTTCGTAACGCTCAATGTGCAAAATTAATTGATTAATTTTTAAAGTTATTTACATGTTCTTATATAGAAATTATTAAATTATTTTCTACATATGTTATATATATATTTTTATTTGTGAACAATGTGATTCGCAATAAGAGAAAATATATCATTGATCTCTCGTCGGCTGCGTACTCACCTGTCCGCGTTTTGGCTCGTATTAACCAGAGTGACGGTATCAAGATGTCGGCTGCGGACTGACCCACTTCGGGCCTCCACATAACGGCATTTTGGTCCAGATTCTCACATTTGCGTGCAGACATATCCATTCAGGTTTTCTCATTTCTCTCTCGGTAAATTCGACATCGAAATCGAAATTAGAATTCCACTGTGCTTCTCGGGGAACAAAATCTCTCGACGGCGGAAGCACAAATGGCGTTCTTACACGCGAATAAGAAGAACATACAAGTTGATCGTAACGCAAATATCGGAAGCTTCGTAACGACGAACTGAATCTTCGAGACGTCGATATTCCTGATGCGTATATGTGCCAGAAACCCACCTTCCGCGAGCGATTGGCATTGTTGGTATGCCACGAGGATCGTCGTGTTGAAAATCGACACCTCGCAATACAAATCAGATCGGCAGGCCGTTTTCTGGACTACAAAATGCATGATGCACAGTGCATACCCGAGCAAATAAGAATCAAACGTTCGCTTATCGCGAATACTGCTTGAACCGCGTAAACATTACGTGGAAGAATTTAGATCTCTATCGCCGCTTCTACAACAATTCGATATTCCACGAACGAGTGTCTAATACCCAGCCTGTTCCAGATTGCAACGGAAAATCGAACGATTGACGAATACATCAGGCCGGTCTGGAGAAATTTTACTGGGCACGAAGAGTTTGAGTTTCACGACTATAAAGAACCTGATATCCATCAATTGTACATTTTTAGATTGTCACGAAAATAGAATTTTCTCTCGCAAATGTCGCGTCGACTTAGTTATAGTGATATTTGACACTTTCTACATGTCTGACTGTAATACGCGCAATTTTAACTACGCAACGTCCAGGCTTCGTCTCCAAGATTATAGCTCACCGTGATCAGAAGTTTATAACGGTGCTAACTTTCGATCGAATCGTGCGATTTCTAATCTTGTCAAATCCAGTACGTCATATATATTCAGATGAAATTTTCGAGGCACAATTTCCGAATCGACGCGAACGGCCCTGACCTTCATTTTACCGTACTGTCCAATTTACAGGCAAAACCCAGAAAACTTAAAAACAAGAAAAAAAATTTCTCCAATAATGAAATCCTCGATATTTTATCGAAGCTACATTTCACGATTTTCTTAACAGATTATTTTAATCGAAGCAAATTAGCTGTAACGAGATTTCCCTAGAATGTGTCGTACGCTTTGCACAATGGCGTTGAAAAATGCAAGATTCTGCTGACATTATTCAGTGTCCGATTAGTTGACCTATGCGCATTGAACGCGCATTAATTTATTATAATCCTGCATCGTCCAGCACTCCCAAGAGCGCTCGTTTCTTAACAAGAAACAACCATCGATCTGACAGCGTTAAGTGTGAGAAACTAAAACGAAAGGTCATCTAATAAATACAAGCTTATCGTGATCGATGTAAATGTCTTCACATCCCGAGCTTGTTAATGTCCACCAGAAAGTCACCTGTGTCAGTAACAATTTAAATTAATTTTATGTAATAAATTTTAATTAATTTACGGTTAATAAAATTTAAATAAATTTACGTACGTTAAAGAAAGCCTAAATTTCTTTTGTTGATAAATATTAATGTTAATTATTCTCTCACAATGTTAAGTTCAACTTTTAAGATAAAGTGGAATATCTGAGAAAACTGAAAGTTGTGTTAAATACAATAACAAAGAAGTGTACTATGTCCGCACTAAATGACTTGCGTGAAAAATTTAGATAAATATTTATCGTCGGTATTTGTTCTAACCAATCACACAATGACCATCTTATAACTGCATTTCATAATTTTCTATACTGAAAAAAATCTAAACTTTAAGACCGAAACATTTGTAACTGTAATTTTAAAGGATTTACCTTACTATACAATATAATTTTTGCTTCACCATCGGTGTTCGCTCGTTTTACTTGCCTTTTATATTTATTTTATCTCTTTGATATCTTGAGAGCTTTAATTTGTATATAAATATTTATCACTTTTCCTAATTTGTGTCACTCGTAACTCAAGTAAAAACGTCGATAAAATTTAGTGTTATGTCATAGACAGCAACATGAATATATCTTATAGCGCGGAACGCAATTTACAGCCACGATACATTCGATCCACGACGATCTACGATCATTAATGAACCCCGGCGCAATTACCTCGCAGCCAAGTATGCAAAATGTGTGAAAGCATCTGCCCATCGAGAAAAACGTCAAAGGCCTCCTGATTTTTCCTTCTTGTCCCCTTCACGCTTTTCTCTTCTCCCTCGTTGTCTTCTCTCCGTTAGATCGTTTAATAGATAATTCGCGGAGAGGACGAGAACATTTTTCTTGTTAGTTACGTCACCGCTGCATGCTCGGAGGATTCGCTCGTGCCATCATTCAGTCGCGTGAACTCGAAGCCACAGGGATCTTCGTCAGGGATGTCGTCCTTCGTGGTGAGGATCCAAGGCCGACGGAGGAAAATATACGTTATCACGCGATAAAGAAGACGCGATTTTCAATTACAGAGGAGATGGGGCGATCTTCTGTGCTTGCTGTGCTACCTGGTCACGCAACATCGCACGGTCGCGGACGATAACAGCGTTAACAGGCCTTATGAGTTCTCCTTCAACATAGTCGATTTTCAACATAGATTCGAAAAGAAAGGTATATCGATCGAAAGAAGTGTCGGTCAAGATTTTTATTATTATAGATAAATGAATTACATAATTCTCAAATAATGTGCTTATAAGTGTTTTTGTGTATTTCTTCGTTAAGATGCCGAGGGGCTTATTACCGGAGAATACGGTTTTATCACAGCTGATAGTGTTTATCACGAGACTGGATATAAGACCGACAAAGATGGGGATTTTATTATCACGAGACAGAGGAACCGGAAAATAACGAGTTGTGAGTTATATCTTTATTAAAGTAACAAATCTAAATTTTATGTGTTTTGGTTATTTCAAACATCTGAAACGTTTCGTCTTGGCCTAATAAGTGGAGGACGCGCAAGAGATATTTAAAGATAGGCCGGAAGCAGCGAAGAAATTAATCGAAGCCGTGATGAAGGCCTGCGGCGGCTGTAAAATACCGATAAAGCATGAGGACGATCAGCCAAAACCTATCAAGATAGTTACAGAGTCGCCGCCGCAGAAAAAGATGGATCCGATATTAAAGCAGATGATGAAGATATTGACAGGTAAGATAAAAAGGAATCTGTTTGCAGTGAATGAGATAGTTATAAATTCACGCTCTTTTATAGCCAACACGTCTGCTAAGAATATCAAGAAAGAAGACATGAAAAACATTACGAAAAGCATGGTGCGGGCTGCGAAGAAGCTGTTGTCCGAGGAAGACAGTCCGAATAAAGTCGCCGTGAGTGATCGAGTCCTGGAAAAAATGGCGAACGATCTGTACTATCAGTTCAACTACACGATAACGTCGCACGGCCATCACGAGGACGGCTATCGCGACGGAAGGAAGAACGGTAGCTATCGATCTCAAAACGAAAACGGTATCGACACGCAGGTGAGGTATCTGTCCAACGAATTCGGGCATCAGCCCAACATCACGTTCGTTCCGCAGATGAAGGCGGCCGACGAGGAGCATGCTCTCAAAGGATACTCGTTTCGTTGGTATTGGTCGTAAATTCGCGATTTCGTGTAATGCCGATTTTATTTTAACCCAGATTTGTTAATCTGAATATGCGAAATATGCTAACACTTATTTAAATAACATGAGCTACGTCTAGAGACTTACAACTTTCGATTTTGAAAACTTATCGTCATTAAGGATAAAATAATTTATCACGCAATTAGCACGAAAATAATTTACCACAAAATGAATCATTCACTAAAATAAAAATAATTTAAAATATAAATATTCTGGATGATCTCGTCTAAAATATCATAAAATAATTTGTTTTTGGAAATGAAATTTTATTCGTCATTTTTTAGTTGTCTCTTGGACACGGCTTTTTCTATAATATGCACTTATACAAGTATGATTTAGATTAAGTTATATTACAAATTCGAAATAAATAAAAATATTACGATAAAAAATCTATTTAAATTTACGTTTAATTTTTCTCACAATTTATTTAAAGCATTGATGAGGACTGTAAAAAATAGGTTTGTGGGCTTTAATTTCCTTTAATTTCTAACGGGAATGAAAACGGTATAATAGCAAAAATGTAGTCAGACCAGTAAAATTGTGTGGCCGGGCTAATCCACAATTAAAAATATCATTAAATTTGCACGTTTTTTAAATTTTCAATGAAGAAATACTAATGTTCATTACTTTCAGTTCACGAATGTAGTAATAAAAGCGTTGTTTATATGTACATTAGGGTCAAGTATTTGGCACTTGTCGACCAGGTGTTTTAGAGATCATTACTAGACTGACTTGAAATTCATATTCGAGAGTAGCAAATACGTGATAAAACTGTCACATAAATAATAACGAGATAACGGTAACGATAGTAAAGCCCACGTTAGCATTTCTGTTCTACAATAGCATGTTACACTTGGTTTGCACGGTTGTCCTTTCAGATATTAGAGAGGATGATTCTTTCCTGAAAAAAATAAAAATTTAAATTATTAAAAACAAACGTACTGAATGGCAGCGCGAAGAGACCTTTACGCGAACAAGCTGTATTTCGTTTTATTATGACAGGTTCCATATACGTATGCGCAACTTATCATAATGATATTCGCGCGCGCCACTATGCCTATTACATCGTGTAATTGACGATCAAAAGGCGACGCGAGCAAAATACGGAAAGGGCGAACGTAGTAATCGTACAGTGAAAGGTAAGGCGAAAATTCCCGTATGATTGATGCATAATTCACGAAACCGACGGCTACACGTTCTGAGATCGTGTTAATTAACGGCACAAGAACCCCATTGTGACACGTTGTGACAGTCGAGTTGTCACGCGCGCCGGCACGCGTGACTACGAGGCTTTGAACTTCTAAAAAGCGGATTACTATTCTTATGGTGATCGAACGAACGTTAAGTAATATTTCAATCTTTCCAGTGAAAGGCTTGTAGGCGAAATGGACTTAAACAAACAGTATTATTGCACTTGAAATAATAAATCAAACGGGATAAATAAGAATACATAGAGCGATAAAAAATGTTCGGGGTATATTAGAATAAGAGCTATATTAAACACACATATGTAACTAGCGATTTAAACGTGTTTCAAAGCAACGATTTCACTATGATTTGATATTTCTTTGTTCTTGAAACGATGACAAAAGCCAGAATTGGGTTAACATCGTGTAGCCGATCAAGTGGAATTTTTGTCGTCGGTCTACGTACTGTTAAACGCGTGTGCCAAGTCGCTCGTACGCTACTTTAAAATCGCTGCTACATGTAATTCAAATTCTGTCCAATTTTTTGATCGTCTAAAAAATCAAAAAAATATTTTATAAATTTTTCTCATTAAAAAATCAGGTGCTGTATGTTGTACTCGCATTATTTTTATCGTATTTACTTTCAGTCTAAAAAGAAATGAAAGTCAGATGACAAAATTAAAAGATATACGAACTAAATAATACAAATATGAAAATAGAAGAGAAATAGAAGTCTCGTGAAATACTACAAAAATGAAAGTTGTCGTGATTTCGTTGTTACTCCATGAATGATTTGCCATGTATTAGTGACATATTAGGAGAGGTATATCCCACTTTATCGAGTTCGTTTCCATTCAATACATCGCGAACCCGCAATCCCTCTGGGACGATACCGCACGTTTCGTCGTGGCGCCCACAAAAGACCACCACGGTGGAGGGGTACCCGGTAGACTTATATGAAACCAAACCCACTATTGGCGGAAGTTGAGATGGAAGGGACACCAGTCTCATATATGTTCGACCACGCACGCTCCACAACCACTTCGAGCTTGTGACACGCGGTCCAAGGCTACGGTTGACGGTCAAGATCGGAGAAAAAAAAAACGGAGCACAAGAGGGTGACGGACGTGGTAGCCAGTCGACCAGGAAAGCTATCGCGCGATTTTCGGTGGTGATAACGGTGCGCCTCGATCGGTGAGGGTCGATATAAATTCGGCGGAAAAGACGGGCAACCATGAGAATAATCGCGCCAGTTTTCTTGGTCCTCGGACTCGCTCTGTACGTTCATTGCGCGGAGGAGAACAAGCCGAAGGAGGATGACATCGGCATTCTGGAGTGTATGTTCACGGACCACGCGGGAAATTGCCTCAGGACAAGACTGGCCCGCGACCTGGACCAGATCGAGTTGGAAATTACCGGGAAGAAGAGCGAGCCGACGATGAGCGCGGTAGTCGAACAAGCTGGCAATATCATCGCTGAGGTCGTTGATGATCTGCAGGAGAATGGTGCGGAAGAAATCGTAGAGGAGAACGACGCTCAGGACAATATAGGTGAAAATTAGAAATCAGAAAATTAGAATAGCAATATCATCAATGGAAAGGGAGATAATTTTAATATCTTACTATTTCTTATTGACATATTAATTTCTGAATTAATCGCTTTCTTTCCATGCAATCGCTCATTTCGATATTTCTTTTTTTTTTTCTTCTTTATTGTTGCTTCGCTGATGTCCGACAAGATGTGACTCTTTACTACTTATCCTAAAATAATATAAACTCTTTCTCACTTTTGTACAAACAAGGCCGAGTAGTGTGTCAGCATAATTAAGCTGTCGTAGATCGAGATCGGCGATTTCGCGATTCAGATTTCTAATCGCGATGAGACGGCACGTGGAACACGTGTAAGGTCGTCCACGCACGTCGTATTTTCTTCTGCGTTTCCCGAGAGCCACTGTTGGACAAAGTCGGTTAACTCATTCCGAACTTGTAACTGCTTCCTTTATTGGAGATGTAACGACAGGAAGTCGGTTCATCTGAGTGCCCTGAAAATTACTGTGCCGATTTTCTTCTCCATTACGTACTTTGTTTCCCTATAATAGTTTTTCCGAAACGTAGCCATTGTAGTCAATACTTTTAAGTAAAACAAAAAAACGTACATGAAAAGTAATTTTGGTGTAAATATTATCTAGGATAATTAACTTTTCGATTAATTTACGATTACGATTTCCATTTACGATCAACTTTAATATCATGATGTAATATTACATCATAATATTATATAAATAATATATCACAAATAGTAACTGCTATCAATGAAGTATCGTAATTATAAATCAATCAACATCGTGAACAGAGGTACCGTTCAATCGGAAGTGGAGTCGCTAAAAAAGGAAATAGTATCGACGTTGGTGAATGGGATCTATGAATGAACGACGTTCAACTGTATCTTAGGCCGGTATTCATAGTCGGTTCTTATTTTAAGACCGTCTTAAGCAATGTCTTAAAATGCTAATACGGCTCTGTGATTGAGATCGTACTTAAGATGGTCTTAAATATAAGATTCGACTATGGATACCGGCCTTAGATCAATGTAGGAAAGTAAATCGCATTGACAAGGCGAGCGAGTTTCGCGGATTCGGGTAACGTGCATCGCGATCATAAAGGTGAACGAACTTTCTGTTGTTTGCACAACGTTTAACCATCGACTGCATGGGCGTCAATGGAAACGTAAACATTATAGTTAACGTTTCAAAGAGGCAAAGTAAACCGCAAGTTAACGCACGATCGGACCCACAAAGTTCTCGTCTGGGTCACTAGCGAGCTGTTTAAATGTTTTGCACGCAATTGTGCTCGTGTGCGCGTGTCGCCGACGTTGTAACGCAGTTTACGCTAATTTAATGTCACGACTTAGGCAAGTCGACGGTAACGGTATCGCATCACTCGCCATTTTCTTGCCTATTTTTTCCAGCAAAAGTCAACAGACACGAATCATACGTACGGGCGGAAAAAATAAGAGTCGGTCCGCGAACGTTAATTTTAAATTCGTAGGACAAAGAACGTCACGGTTTGATTAGAATCGCTCTAACGAGATATTAATCGTCAGATTTGCCAAAAAAAAGCAAATAAAATCTTAGCTGATGACTGATAACGGTACCGGAAATATATTATCTTCGTTATCTTTTGGAGCGTACAAAAAACTGTACGGTACTCCCGAGTAAATTGCCGACGACAAATTGAATAATTCGACGGGCATTACGCTAATTCGCTATGATTCATATCTATTTAACATTTCGTCGACGGGCAAGCGTGGAATCAATGATAGGAGGTATCAGTGGCATTTCGTGAATCAGTGGATCCATTCTACAGACACCTTGACCGGAAGAGGTATTTTTAGGACACGAAAGAGATATTTTTTTTTATATTGCGAGAAAATTCCGCGAAAGCGATCCGTGTGACTCTTTTTAAGAAAGTTGTACCGGTTGCGGATGATTATATGGCGCTTAAGCCAAACGAAATACACTATACGGGTTAAGGTTTGTAGGTCAACCTGCATGGAGATCCTTGCATTACGTTCGCAAGATTGCGTGCTTCGATTAAGATCGTGTCCACACCGAATTTATTTAAAGCAATTTTTGGCTAAAATGCCACTACCGCATTTACAAGAAAAGTGTTATTTCCAACATTCGCTTTCGCAACAGTTGCAATTATCATTCACTTTCACGTTTTACAAAAGTCCTTTCTGCGCGCAGACTCGCAAAAAGGAAATTTTCTCGCAGAAAATTCGTATAATAATACTTGCAATTTTTTTTAGAAGAGGCGAGGAAGAAGAAGTTCAGCAAGAAGAAGCTGAAACATTTGCAGAAAATTCTGGCATTGGTGATGCTGCTGAAAGCGAAATTCAGCCTGTTGCTGCAACTGATAAGCACCCACTTCCAGTTCAAGTTCTTCATCATCGCTGTCATCTCGTTGATACTGAACGCCGCCAGGTTCTGGATAGAGATCAAGAAGAATAATCCTTCCAAGGTTATCTACTACGAGCATGCACAGCATCAGCATCACTACGATCATGACGATCACGAGCATGGTTATTGGGGAAGATCGTCGAACGAAACGCCTCAGGAACTTGCTTACCGCGCTTACATACCCAAGGACTGACATCAAGATTGCATAAATTTGACCGAGGAGACGGTCCTTTTGCGCAAGAAACATCAAAGAAGAATCGAACGATGATACAAATTTCATCGCAAAATGATTATCGTCTCATCGTTCTTTTAATTTTATATAGTTAACAACTTAGGCAGGTATTCATAGTCGGTTCTTATTTTAATACCGGCTTAAGTAATGTCTTAAGATGCTAATACGGCTTTGTAATTAGTTAATGACATCTTCAGATTGTACTAAGACGGTCTTAAATATAAGAACCAACTATGAATACCGGCCTGAGAGTCAGAAAATATTTGCAACACAACATCGATATTTATACATTGTATAGTATTTATTTATTTAATTTATTGCATCGTGAGCCGGCATATGTTACACGATCATCTTGAGTTTCATTTTAATGATGGATGATCGGAAAGATTTCTCTGACCTCTAATTATCATATATAAAAATACTTTTTAATCGCCTTAAGTCATACCAAAGTTACTTACGAGTACCTGTTCTATCTCATTACAAAGAGATTTCTTAGGATCAACTATTTTAATTAAAAGAACATGCTATTACTCGTATCGTGACTCAGCAAATCTTAGACCTAAGTTTAACGTCTCTCTCTCTCTCTCTCTCTCTCTCTCTCTCTCTCTCTTTCTTTTTCTCTATATATGTTGATATAATAATAGCAGAAAAAAATTATATATTCTCTACAAAAAATTTACTGCATTCTCTAAAAAAACTCAGCAAACCTTAGATCTAAGTTCAACGTCTCCCCCCCCCTCTCTCTCTTTCTCTCTCTAAATGTTTATATAATAATAGTAGAAAAATTTATTTTTTAAAAAATTTTTCTTTGCAAAAGACAATAATAATTTGTAATAACTACCGTTAATTAATTTCTACAAAAGCGTGTACTAAAATTTTTGTTAATAAATTATACAAGTAATACGATTTCTTTCGCATGTATTTTTTTAAGGCACGATTGCAGGGGTTGCGTTTATCGACGAAGGAAAAATCATCTCGTCGCTACGGAGAGAAACTTTGGCGGTTCTGATGCACGAATCGCGTGACCTTCTTCAGTCGCACCGGTGGACCATCCCGAAATCTTTGTATTCCTCGTCATAGCACGACGGATAATGCGACTGGAATCCTTAAGGAGCGGCGATACTTTCAGGGTGTTTCACCTTGCTACTGATCGTTTCAATGATAAACGCACGAGATTTATGCAACGATTGCGGCACATCGATGCGCCATGAACCGCAGGAAGAAGTTTCTTACGAAAGAAACATGTATCCGACATTTTTTTAGTAACTTTAAAATAAAAAATAAAGAAACGCTATTTTTATAACGTAGGTAAATTTAAGATAAAACTGTCTGTTAATTTAATTATTAAAAGAAGAGAGAATTATTTAAAAAATTATATTTATACATGAAATAATTTATTATTTATTTATTTTTAATTTATTATTTATTATTTATTATTTCTTATGATGCACACAACGCTAATATCTGGATTTTGTGACGTAATGTACATTTATTTTTTTTACTTTTCTATAGAATTTTCTTTTACCCATTGACAAATTAATGAAAACATAAAGTCACATTTTGCCTATATAAAAACTTTTTTGTTAAAGAACTACCGTGTATTTCCTCTAGGAAAACTAATCTTTTTTTTTTCTCGTTGGAAAGGAATAAACTAATCTGTTCATGCGTATTGTCGATAACCAAAAGCAAGCGCGATTTCGTGATTGGATACATTTATCTCGTTGATATTAAGTATTCACAACCCGAAGAAATGCTGCTGGTGACGCGGCCTTAACGAAGATAAAGCCCGGCCGGGGCTGCCCTCGAATTTCGATGGCCGAATTCGCGCGAAAGACATCCCGTCTTCGATTGGAACGCAGCCAATCATGGAATGGGACTAACGTATCGCGTTTGGGGATAAAATAGGTAACGACGATATATAGAGAACAAGTCCATGAGATCAAAGAGTTACGATCAAAAGCCAGAAATTTGAACTTACCTCCAGCACGTAAGAATTTCGACACATTTGTCAGTCTGAATGTAATTTATATCTGGCCTTCGAATTGCACGTCTCTTTGGCATCCTCATAGACGATTCAGCGCACTTGGCTCCTTTTGAAAATAATCCTTTTTCAGTCGAAGGATCTCTCTGACTGTTAATGTCTTGATAAACTATCAATTGTCGTTAATGTTTCGCAAACAGAATCATTTCCTCTAATACGTTTGACACAATTATTAAGAGAAAATTTTCGGAAGTTTTGAAACAAATGCATGAATGCGTTATTTGCAATCACTGCATTGACAAACCGTACCCGAGAATTTAATACCATGCTCAATTAATTTAACAGCAGATTGAAAATAAACGAATAAAGTTAATAAATTAATAAGAAGTTACGTTCTTTCAAATATCATGTGTGTGATTTTATGCGTCAAAAAAGTCGCCGATCATGCAACAAAGTATTTTTTATGCTTATAAGTATAATATAAATAAAAATTGCCAAATGAGCACATCATCAAGCCGTAAGCAGCGGCATTTGCATCGGGCCTTCGAGGATGATGTGGACGTCTGGCGATGGTCATTGGCAGACCAAACGTGATGGATTTACTGATTCCAATGTACCGAGAATCGGCCATTCATACAATATTCAAGATCTTTTCGCGCAGGTCACTATATAACACCCTTCTGCGAAATTCACATCATCAGTCTTCTCAAGATCCCCAAACACAAAACTACAATCAAACGTCAGCTTTACCGAGGAACCAACCGCAGTGACAAGGGACCACCAGCGCGCTCGAGGAGATAACATAGGAAGACACGTGTATTCCGCGATATCTCATTAAAATCATGACGCGAGAGAAGCTCGTCGCCGCGTTACTTCTCGGTCTACTCGCGATAACTCTGAGTTTGCCTCAACAGCCGAAATCCAAGAGGCCTACTCCAGTATTCAAGGTTCTTAGAGACGTCGATATTTCTACATTCTTTTTCACCGGCAAATGCTTCACGGATTATCGCGTGCGCGATTCATGATAATCGAATTTTTCAATCAAATTTTCCAGCAATCTAAAACTGGTGCCTTGCTGCTTCCCGACAACGCAACGCTTATTCGCGAGAATATCGTCGATACATTTTCGTGCAAGGACAGAATTTACGGTTATTATGCCGACATGGAGAACGAGTGCCAAGTGTTTCACGTGTGCATGCCGCAAACAAGGAGCTCAATTAGATGGAGCTTCATTTGTCCCGCCGAAACAGTTTTCAATCAGGTGAACTAATATTTCATACGATAACATTTGACTCTGTATGTCAACGTATTTTTGAAACAAAAAAATATTAAGGGATGCTTTGATATTAAATACAGTGACAATTTATTTTTTGCTTGGTTTAAATCAGAGACATAATATTCTGGTTTACTTATAGGCGACATTCGTATGCACACAAACGGAAAGCTCGATACCATGCGAGGAATCAGAAAAATATTACTCTCTAAACGAGAACATTGGAAAAGAAGTGGAGGAGGAGGAAGAGGCAGATCAGGACAGAGGGAAGAAAAATGCGACGAAGATTTTGAAACCTGAAGTGGAAACGTTGTCGAAAAAGTCATCCCCGAAAACTTCGAGATTGCTAAATCGAGAGAAGTTATTTCAGCTTTATTAAAAGTTGACATTTTTTAATCGGCTTATTAAAAAGAAATAGCGCTATAAAATGTGATGACTATTATGATAAGCCAATCGCAATTAAAGTATAAAAGAAATTTTAGCTTGCCCCGGTCAAGGATGACTAAACGCTCATTTAGAGTTTAAGTTAATCGCTTATCCCTTATAAACTTGCCTCGTAAGAACCTTCATAATGGCAGATAATGCGTAGAACTAAAATTTAAATTATTGTCACACAATTATTTTACAATGTAAAATATATCATTTCACATAATTACGATGTGTGTAAAATAAAACTCTGTACAGTACTAATAAAATACGAATAAAATACAAATCGTATATTACGTAACTATGTGCAAAAATATACTAAACGTTCATATATGTAATTAATATTATTCATCGAATAAAATAAAAGATACTGGGAGGAAAGTTGAATTTCTTTTCACAGTAACAATTTCTTTTCACTTGTTGCATTCATTTAGATATATATTCCAAGAAAAAGTTAACACAACATGTGTGTAATAATTATTATTAAAGAAGGGTATTATACAATACGTTGAGGTAAAAATCATGTAAATATTTTTTATGACTAATAATATATAAGTACAGGCGAAATATACATCTAATACTGATAGCTAACTGCTAAAGCGCACGATACAAGGAGAAACTTTACACGATTGTCCCAAGCCTAAAATGTGTAAACATCGTGTCGCGATAATCTTGCAAACGTGAAGAAAAAAAATCAAAATAAGAACTTATTAGATGAGCAATATATACACGACAATAAAGAGGTGTTGTTGGCAAATCTAACTATTTACAACAATTGATATGTATCGATATTGGTCTTTCATGAACTTAATATAAAACAACTTAAAAAAATATAAAAAGTGCATTAAATAACAATAAATTCTCTGTTACTATTATAGGTTTCGTTAATGTTATGATTAGATGATAGATTTAGACATAGAGTAATAAACTTAAACTAGAAACATACATGCACACGTAAGACAGCTAGAAATAGATCCAAAACCATCGTCCGATTCGTCAATCATCATAAAATTTTCATGAAATCGCACAAGTCGCGACGCGTGAAATATCATCCACAACTCTTGCGTTTCATCGTTTTTCTATTCGATATCTTTGGATAACTAGCTATCATGTCTCGGATAGTCGAGACCTATTTAACTTTTCGTAATGCCGATAAAATAATAAAACAAACAACAATTATACAAACACACATATTTATATAACAACACTCAGATGATGAATATGTTTTTCATTTTCGAATTGCCGCACCAATTCGTAACGCATACATAGATGCAATTTTGAATATTAAATAAATGAATCGAAATCATCGATTTGTATTAAAAAGGAACTATGTATATTTCATATGCATATCTCTATGAGATGGAAAATTGTCTCTTTTCAGAAATATGACATAAAATATGCTGCATCCGCGATATTAATAAAAAAAAAATAATTATTTACGAGTGTAATATCGAGTAATATATAATTGTATCTGCAACTATTTACATAAACTTATGTATCAATTTTATTATTTATATAGCATGTATGTTTACTAAATGCATTCCAATAAATCTATTTCCATACAAACAAAATATGTTAAATTTTCTTTTTATGTCAGAGTAATTATTCCATTGTAAAAAAAATATATTTCTCTAACTTTAATTTTAAACAAAACTATAAAATATCTAGAGAATTAAAAGTCTCTGATTAAATATATAAATAAATCTCTTTGTCGTGACAAAAATGCGATGATAACTTTTGAAAATCTAATTGTAAAACTACACTTTCTACCCTGTATTGTCCTTTTAAAAAATATATTATTTAAGGTATATAATAATAATCTATTTTACATCGCATTATATAGAATACAAAATCGTATATTTCAAAGTAAGTTTTCGAAATATACGCAAATTCATCACTTTCAAGCTTTTTTATTTCTTCGTGCAAATCCCTTCTAAAAAATTTTCCCTTTTCTTAAATTTTTCTGATTAAAACTTTATATCTATTTATGTCTTAATCTCTATAACTTAATCTAATAAATAACAATAGATTTAGGAAGTTACGCTTCGGAGTCCATCGTAAGGTCCGCTTCGATTTCCTCGGGACTCCTCAGGTCGATCGCGAATCTCTTCCTGGCGGTGTTGTTCGTGGTGATTCCGGTCAGCTTCTCCTGAGCCTTTACGGCTTTAGAATAATTCTCAAAAGCTGCAGCAAGGGCGTATGTCAATTGCCTCGCGTAGTACTTCGATTCGCAAACGAAACCGTGACATTCGAACGGTGACATTCTCCTGAAGTTCTCCGTCTCACGGACGACGATCATAGAAAAGACCCTGGTGTAAACGAGATCCTGTACTCCGTAGGAGATCGTCTCAATAGGATACATTCTGGATAAATTTGCATCCTGCTTCCTCTTGTCCAGCGGCAGCAAGGCAACTCCCTCCTGGGAGACTACCAGTTTTATAAGAGGCAGCATTGTGTTAGTCGGCAAAGCTTTTGCGGCCGAGACCATATTATCGACGGGTCTTCTCGTGTGCTTGATGCCCCAGAGACCTCTTGCATCATGGGACCCCAAATATTTCACCTGAAAACGGCCTGCCTAAATAGTCTTGAATACGTAACGGATCTCCTAAAGATTCTTGAACAAAACTTCGAAACCCAGTAAGCAAGAAACGTCAAGAAACATTTTAACTATATTGCATTAACGTTACAACGTTGCTGCAATGTAGTTAAAATGTTTCTTGATGTTTCTTGCTTACTGGGAATCTTAACGACGCGTCCTTCATTTAACATCTTAATTCTGAAGAAATTGTGCAGAATAGATTATTTAATTTTATTTCATTTTTAATTTAAAGTTTTATTTTATTTTATCTTAAATATTAGAAACACTAATTAATAAGGTAATTTTTTAATTTAATTCGAAATGTCCGTATAAAATTTTTTCTAAAAAATTCATTTTATACTATATTTTATACTATATGCAGAATAAATAAATATACATACATATTACATGAGTGTTCATATATTGACAGTGTAATTCTGTCTTGACTATTTAATTGGAACAGCTAGAGTGAATATTAGTATAAGATAATAAGTTAGGACTCTCGAAATTAAAAATCGATTAATAGGATGGCTATGAGAATCAGACGCAGTTATCAGTGCGTAGGTGATTAAAATCACTAATTTATTCCAAATAAATTACATTCTCATAGCCATTGACTCATAGCTCATTGACTCTAAGCCATCCTATTATCGATTAGTATAAGAATTTAGAAAAGTTCAATCTCTTATTTAAAAGTTTGAAAATTATACCTGAAATACTTGCGGCAAATCAGCAGACCCCTCGAAAACATTATTGTCGATGGAGAGACGCGACAGCTTCGACACGAGATCCTTCTTCTTATCGTCAGAAGACACCGGACTCTTCTCCTTCTTCATCTCTTCCAGAAACTGATCCTTCTGTTTCAAATTCATATTCCTTAACACGCGAGTCTACTGAAGTAATTATTTCAAGATCGAAATTTTGAAAAATCCAAAAGCGATTATTTGTGATCTAAACAACTGATGATTAAAAGTTTCTATATGGTCGGTATTCAAAGTCGATTCTTATTTCAAGATTGTCTTAAATAATGTCTTAAGATGCTAATACGGCTCTGCATGATTGGTGACGGCTTAAGATTGTACTTAAGACGGCCTTACATATAAGAACCGACTATGAATACCGGCCTATAATGGATAAGAAAAAGAATGCGAGTGCGTCGTGAATTTAAATCAAGAAGAAGCGAAACACGGAATGAATAACGGGATAATTTACAACACGACGACGCTTTGTATTCGATAAACATTGTAATGACAAATAACGCTAATGGAAACGGCAAATCGATCCTCACGCAACCAATAATCCTGAGCGCGCCTTTCTACCTGCGTTCTCCACTAGAGAGTCTTAAAACGCTACTCACTGGAACGTTGTCGAGTCGGCAGTGCCTCGTCGTTGACCTAGGCTTGACTTTAAGATGGTACTCCACCACGTTCGGTATGTTCGGCGTGTTGGGCACGACTGAGCCAGCGGCGGTTGACGCGCGTTCAGAACCCTCGCTTCCGGCCCCGATCCGAGGCGCTGGTGTCGATGATCCACCTCCACCAACGACTTCCGATGTCTAATTACATTTTATCAAGTTATAAATGTCGATCTACTTTCATATTTCTACAATGCGCCCCTTAAAATTCTAATTTTCCACGCTCTATATCATCATTCTACAAAAATGAAAAAATATTAATGTAATGAACTCGACCGACATATAAATAACACAAATAAATAATAAATATGCCTTATATATGGTCAAACTGGAGCTTTTGTGTCTAATAATATTATTCGCGTGAATTTATATCATTTTATCGTCCTAACAAACCACGTGCCGTTACTATCTGTTTTGAAACGCAGTCTCAAACTAAAGCTAGAATAGATACAATCACATAATTAAATTAATAATCAATTTAATAATACTAATACAAATCTTTAGAATATAGGAGAATATATAATATATATAGAAAATACAGGATATATATATAAGATACGTGGAATATATAGAATATGTTGCGAAAAATGACACCTCAGCCAGAGTTCGAACACTTCAAATTTGGATCTCTCTACTTTCTGGAACGTCTTTATCAATTCGACCATTGAGGAATGTGATGATATTCATCGCAACAGTAGATAATTTTATCAATAAGAAGAAACGTCATTTTTAGGTGACGTGTGTATAAACAATATAAGTGAATCCGATCGACGTGTAAATAACGCAAATTAAAGAATATCTTAAAATCTCTACTTCTTAACGTATTCAATTATTGCCGATTTTAGCGATTTTTTAGTATTTATAAAACAACAATTAATTTTAAATCTTATACTTATTTCTTGTTAAAAATATTTTAAAAATCGTTGTACGCTGGAAATGTTGCAGTCATAAGCAGTATGAAATTTAAATATGTATCTCTTAGAGATTTATCTCAAAATAAATAAACAAATCTATCTTACTGTAGATTTATATTAGATGTTAATTATTACTGTTCGCAACGGGATATGTGCTACAAAAATTATACTCGTACGCGAGTAAAAACCAACCTTCGGTGGAGAATAGATTAGTTGCTCAACGTTATGAGCTGTATCATTATTAACGGTAAGGATCTTCTTTAGGACATTGTCCGTTCTCTTTGCGAAACCAAAGTCTTCGTCCTCCATAGCTGGTTGATATGAAAATATGCCGCTTCTTCCTCTTGTATTTTTTCTCTCGTTTCTTACATCGGGCAGAAATAACAGGCTACCTGCAAATAATTTGCCGATCAGGATACATTTATTCTATCGTGCCGTCCGGAGCTCCTATAATCTTTAAGCAGTGAAATATAGAAAATGTTTACAACTCCTACGATAATCTACTTCCGATCGCGTTCCCTGGAACGCGGCCTCTAGTACATGAATAAGACGCGCGTTTCAATGAATGACTCGTGAGTTTGCAACAGACAAGAAGGACTCACCCCGTGTCACATAGTAATTATTATTATTTGAAGGTGCGCCCGGGCACGAAATTAAAAATGGACTTAACGTCCGAATTTAAACCGGAAAACAGCTGTCGGGCAGCACGTGTTGCACCTTGCATCGTACTGGTTCCTCGGAGCCTCCTTTTCTTCCTTTCTTCCACTTCACTGCACCGAACCGTATATTTGTGCTATTTATAGTGAAATCGTTCGGACAAAACCTCTATTTACAACGTTGTGACACAATAAGGGAATTAATAAGAACTGTGCTTATTGTTTCGACCCTATTCTTCTCCTATTATACAACATTGTCAATAATAATTATCTATTCATTCCTCGTTTCCTGTCTTTATAATTACTCTTTGCCATAATTTTTTAATATCCTATATGTTAATTTACGTACTCTAACTCCAATCTCTTGTTGTGTTATAAATTAAATAAACGTAGGGGAAAAAAATTTATACAACGGATAGACGTTCACTGTTTTAACTTTCACTGTTCTCTGCAATACGCGTAGCGACAATGACGGGTTTTTGTTCGCGTTCCTGTGATTACATCCCGACAGCGGATGCGCGCGGGATGCAATTGTATCGACGATTTTAAACGTACCGGGGGTTCTTTCAGTCCACAGGAAATGAGTCAGGTGACCGATAGTCAGGTGAGGAAGGATTCATTAATGTATTCCGTCGGTTACAGGTGTGGTGTGTTTCTGTTATTCGGCTTCGCGCTTACGAGGCATCCACGATCATTATTTCAAAAGTAATAAAAATTTTTATCTATGTGCATGAAAATGCAGATTTAATATTGTATAAATTACATAAACAATCACACAAACCACTACGATACAAAATTCTTTAAACGAAATCTTATTCTTCCTCTATAATATTTTCTTAGTAAAATAACTGTATTTAGCCATCAAAATATGTGCTACATAAATATGTATTTTAAAAAATTCTACTATAAAGATCTCTCCCTCCCTCTCTCTCTCTCTCTCTCTCTCTCTCTTCGGATATACATTACATTTAAGACGGTCATTATCCATGCGCCAGAAATTTTTATAATAAGTTTAAAAAAATGGATCTAAAAGTAACACAAAAAATAGCGTGTAAAAGAGGAACGTATTTTATAGGACGTCCTGTACGTAGTTGTGCCTGTACACCTGTCGTCGAGTTACACCCGCGTATATACAATAGCAGGACTGTTAATGCGAGCGACTATTCAACGGGTGTCTCGTAAAAATAGGATTTTCTAAAATATACGCTTTACGCGAGTATCTCTTATCGCCGTCCCGTAAAACAGACAATTTACATGTTAAACCCATTATTATCGCGCATACCATCGAGAAGTCAGAAGACACCTCGTATAATTAATTAGCATCCGTGTGCATGTGCGTGAGCAGCAAGAGGAGAAGGTTCGGGATGCGCGATAACGGTAGCGTTAACAGATGAAATGGAATCGCTGCTCGTTATTACGGTTTCCTAGATTTCCGTTAGTCTCTTCGACGATACTTCGCAGAGAGAATCTCGGCCTCTTATACAATAAGAGATAATAAAGAGAGAATTACTAAAAAGAAAAACGTTCAAAAACGCTCTAATGGCGCAGACAATCGCGCTGCCCGTATAATACACGTCACGTTGCACGACATTATAGTATAAAGCGCATGTTCTCGCCCACATCGGCGTCGATATTCGCGCTCTCGTCGGAAAGGAAAAAGTCGCAAACGCCGCGTAAATTTATACGTTATATTTGGCCGGCGATTACATCTGACAACGCGAAATCAACCAATTCCCCTTTTCATGTTCGTGGTAGGGTGGGAACCGGAAGCGAGCGCCGCTGGATGTCTGACCGGAAACTATTACGGTCGTGTCACGAAGGAGATTCTAACGATGCGTGCCACGCATACGTCCTCACGGAATTTGAACGGCGCGGCGCGGCGGATTGAATTCGTTGGGGGAAAAGCTTGACGGTGTGTTAACGGCGTACGATTAA
Organism: Temnothorax longispinosus; assembly: GCF_030848805.1. Lineage (NCBI taxonomy): Eukaryota > Metazoa > Arthropoda > Insecta > Hymenoptera > Formicidae > Temnothorax > Temnothorax longispinosus. Next base: position 11,944,759 of record NC_092369.1, read on the forward strand.
ATCGTTCTAACACAAATTCCCAAAAATATAAGCATATGTTTCTTTCTTCTCTCAACGAGATCTCTGATAGAGTAAGCCGGTAGAATCGAACTTAGAAAAAATTGTGCACGTATAGAAGAGATGGTTCCATATGGCCTCCGATAAAAACTATCCGATGCCTCTTATTTGCGTACTTACACGCTTCATTTCGCCGATACTCATTTCGCGAGGCGCAACGGCCGACGAATAACTCAGGTAGAACGAGACGTTCAGGCAGAGCCATCCGTTCCACTTGTTTTTTTATCAGTTTCTTCACTTTTGCAATTAAAATTGTTTTGCCACGGCTCGTAAAACATAGCGATAAAACATAGTGTTTCACAAGTTCAAACTTTAGATAGAGAACGTTATCAACGAGATAAGCTTACTATAAGATACACTTTATTCATAGTAACAGAACAATTTTAACGTAGTTAAAGTTGTAAAAAGAAACCCTCTTTTGAGTCCTTGATGATTTTTTAATCACGTGTTACTGATTCATCGATCATTTATTCGAAGATTATTTTATGGGTTGTTTTTTTTTTCGAACAATAACGAAATGCGTCATCATGATCATTGAACTGCTTTATCATATCGCTTGTCTCACAGTCAACATTCGCGATAAAGACGACACGCCAGGTGTCGTAGATTTACGGTCGAAATTCCCGTTGCTAAATATTCGACGAGAAAACACGCGCAATTATTCAACGTGAAGCGACTTATCGGTCGGTGGCGCAAACGCAGGGATGCGTGCGATTGCATAAGCGAGACGGGAGCGAAACTATCGGGCGAAGAATTTATACGATAGCCACGCCGAGCGCGGCACCATCGATCGTTAATTTAAACAATAGCCGCATGTTAATTACAATGATCGTCGCGAGCCGTCGGACCCGAGTTGGAAATCGAGTTGCGGCAAGTCGCAACGCGCGACGAAACACAAACGCGATGCTCTTTATCGGAGAAATCACGATCCATTCGGACGAAAAGATCCGATCTGTAGCGATGGACAGCGGAATTCCATCGCTCCCGATTCAAAAACGGTCGGAGCATTAATTATTGAAAACGCGGCGGATTACCTTCAGCTATTTACCTTCACTTTCCTGCGTTCAGCGACGGTTGACATGATTGACGAAGGCACACACAGGGTGCATTCGTTTACGCAGGGCTGCGTGCAGAAACATCATCCGCCGAGTGCTAAAAATCTATAGTGCACGTAACATATGCTGTGTATAGGATTTTTAGCACTCGGGTGATGTTTCTGCATGCAGCCCTGCGTAAACGAATCCACCCACACACAAACGCGCGTGTACGCACAGCTCGTTCTAAATCGAGGTGAATTCGATGCGTGGCGTGCGTTTCACCCAGGTGCGATCGACCGATCGCGATCTTACCGTTCGACGCACCTGCGGCGAGCGACGGCGGCGGTGGCGGCTGAAAAAGCCCACGCTTCCGGAAACATCGTCGCGCCGGGCAGAACGATGACGCGGATGCGACGGCGGCGGTGCATCCGCGTGCAACGAGACTCGCCACGGCTCTGCACGGCGTACCCGCGGACCTCTCCGTGCGGATCCGAGACCGGAATATCTAGGAGAGAACGATTGACAGGCACCTGCGGTATGCACTGTCGTGTACGTGCGACTGAAAATGTAGGACAGCGCGCGTCGCCGCCGCCGTTCGTTCGTTCGGAATCGCGCTGACTGATAAAACAAGCCGCGATATAGGCGTGTACGTACGCGCACGTTACGTACGCGAATGCCTTTGTGTGTGAGGCCGATACACCTGCAATAAACCTAAGGTGACGCGGGCGATAAGGCCTGACGCCGCCGACATTAATCACAATCGCGACGAGGAAGAGGAACTCTCAGATCTCGGCTTCGAGATCGAGGGCTCTGATTTTGAATTATCACAGAATGTATCGCACAGAATATTTAGTTTAATCATATGTCTGCATGTACATTCATAGACGTACATATAGAGAGCGTAGTAATTTTATAGCCATTTGTAAGTTATAACAATTTTTTCGAATAATATTTAAAGTTGCGTCTTTAATATATGGAATTTAATAATAATGGACTCATTAACACTATTGCGGAGCAACTTCCTGACGTTCACTCTCCATCATAATTCTTATTACTTACATAAGTAAAACACAATAAAATTTATGCGACAGAAACAATGCGCAACAGCGGCCTCGGAAATTTTTAGTCACGAGAAACAAAAAATTTGGCTGTGTCTAAAATATTGCTATCTTCCGTCAAATCTATCCGTCTCTCTTAGTTTGCCCTCTTTCCATCCTTCATTTCACACAGATATCAATCATAATCGCATTAAGTAATATGACGTAATAAAATACACACAAGATTCCCCATTAATGAGCGTTTATAACTGCAATTAATATGGAACGGTGCAGCCGTAAATGGAAACAATGCTTCTCCGGCGAATTTATTTAATAACGGCATATGTGTCGTAATGCACCAACAATTATTTGTTATATCATTGGATTTATCATCGGCAATCAACGAATCTTCCAGGAATCTCTCTGATTCTTCTTCAGAAACTATCACCGATCCGCGATGAATTATTTGACGCTTGGCGAGCGGTAAAAACGTGAGAATAACTTTCATGCCTCTCTCTCTCTGTTGGCATCCGGCGACAGGAAAGAAGACGCTCGGAAGTCAAGGCGTTATGAAATTGCGGCAGATTATACCGCAGAGCGCATCGTGCGAAGATGCTGGACGAGTGTCGCGAGAAACATTCCTTCGAAATATATCTTCTTACATTTCTCAAGCATAGTACTCCAGCTATTTTTAGAAAAAAGTGCAACGATATTTCTAAACCATCAGTATAGGAGTAGGGACTTGATTTAGGATCTCAAGAGATCGCTAAGTAACAAATTTTTGCTAAGAGAATTATATCTAAACGCACAGAAAATAAGAAGTATCGAATCAAAACTTATATACTCGTATATACGCAACAATCTATAATCTTCTTATAAGAATTTTAATTTTTTATTTCAACCTTTTTTCTTAATTGAATTATAGAAATGACTTCATTCAAGCAAGTTTTCTTCGTTTAACGCAATACATTAATTATTCCAAGATTATAGATTGTTGCGTACCTATATATGAGGATAAGTCTTGATTTGACACTTCTTTTTTTCTGTGTATTTTCTATATCATAGACTTTATGTTTTATTTTAGAATCTTTCTCTCGCGTTTTGTAATTCAGGTCAACGATTTCTCAGCCTAAATTTAAATCAGGACTATTTTACAGGGTAAACGATGAGCTAATGACGGATTATTTAATGAGCGTGAAAGACATTTTCCTCGCTGGTGTTTTTCCAGCGTAATTTCATTTACGCGTAAAAAGTAATAAAGAAATCTTCCCACGGTTGTCACGAATATTTTGCAATTGCTCCGATATCTAATTAGCAGACAGATAATTTAATTAAGAACCACAGTCTGTGCCCGCGGTTTGTGGCACTCCGCATCCGCACGCAACGCGAGCTGCAATACGATCCGTGCGAAATCGGCCGTAAGAAGAGAAGGGATGCGCTCTCCTAGTGTTTGTTTCCTGTTCTTGAAATGCATGCCATTATTGCATATGTGTATGTATGACGCAATGTTTTAATAATATAAAAGCTACGAAACGTAACGCACGCAATTAAAGAATTGCTCCTTATACAGCGTAAAAAATGTATTATAGATATTTAAAATTTTTCTTTACAGGAGTCTTACAGCTAGTTTTTATAAATACATGATATTTTAAAAACTAAAAAATAATTAATCTTTCAAAATCTAAAATAATGTGATTATAAAAAATTAAAACATGATACTTGAAGTTTTTGCTTGAAAGGGAAAATGACGGTGCATAATTCATGGCGTAAGTTATCAACGACCCGTAACGACCGGATGTCTGATTTTCCACCGAGTTTACATGTCAATCTGGAAAAGCTCACAAGTGTCAATTAGCCATCGTTAATTGGCACGAAACGCATTTCGAAAATTAAGGGGCTCAAAGCGGAAGATGCTGACGCACGTGTAACAGAATGCAAATGAGCTCGACCTCGCGGGAGATGCGACTCGCGATTCTTAATTCAGCGATGTATCACAAGGTCACGTTTTTAATGCGTTTATGAAGATATTTTCCCGGAGCAGTCAGCCGCGCGCACGTTAAACGAAATACTCGTAAATGTCATCGCTGTCCCACAGATTTAAAAAAGCAAAACGGGCCATTCAATCTCCTTAAGAGAGCTTTAGCAATTAAAGATCCCACAGATTTAAAAAAAGTAAAACGGGCTATTGAATCTTCCTAAGAAAACTTTATAAATTAAAGATCTTAAAATGTCTCCTTTGTATTGCGCAATTATAGCATCGCGATAGATCGCGATAGATCATAAATTCGCGCACGCACCGATGTCCAGCAACGGTCATTAAAAAATCTCATTAGCGAATACGAGCGTTAGTATATGTTAACAGGTCGCAATACTAAGATTGCCATTACGATCCAGGGTGAAAGTGTTGGTTGCCAAAACATGAATGGCGTATGTCACATCATGGCATTGTACAATCGCGAGAATCTCGCGAGAAGCCATAAGAGACAGAACGACGTAGATTCACATTCGTTGATTCGTGTTATGACGAACAAGCTTGAGCGTTGCGCGACACCGCAACCTTGGATGTATCTCGCACGATAAGAATAACGAATCATTTCGGGTCCGACCTGCTGACGAGCATTTCCGTTTTGCAAAAAAAATCGCAAAAAAAGGAAAAAAAAGGATCGTATCTAATCGAAGAGATCAACGCGTTGATCTCAATCCCTCCAGCGTGGACGTACAAAACAATAATTAACGATACGATCGCGCGAGCTAAGAGTACTCGATCGCTTATGTAACAAAATGATACGTCAATCATATTCTTAGCAAAATGGAAAAGCACTGAATACTGATATTACAAAGACAAGACTCTGTGTTCGATATGTAATTCCCTTCTTTGTCACTTATATCAATTTACAGTCTGTACTTACAGTACTAATAAAAAAGAAAAACGTCATTGCTTTCTCACTAGTTGGAGATGCGAATTAAATTTCAAATTCTTTAATTCATTATCGCAGATGTGAACTGTGTATATTTTTACTTGCATAACCAGTATTTTCCTTAGTCATTTGTAATTCTAACAGCGGCCAGAATAATTAGATACATAACTCCCAAGTAAGAGTAGCTAATTTATTGAGCGCATCTTGATCAAGTAAGATATCAAGTCTCCTTTAAACTCTTTAAATAGACTGAAGATTTCCACGAGGTGAGATATTGCTCAGAAAAGGGTCTCGGTTAGTACCGTTTTTATTTTATACACAATAAAAAAATCTAAATAAAATTTTATGGAAGCAAATTTCTATGAAGATCCAGATGTGAAAAAAAAAGTAATTATAATAACTACTCGAATTTTCTTATATTTCGAGGGAGACGGAAAAAAGAGCACAGGTATCAAAACGGTTCAAGTACGATGGTTGCGAATATTTTCACGGGTGTTAGAGCACGAGACGATTGCGTAAGAGAAGAATCTGCTGCACCACAGAAGAACATCCCTCCTTCCACCGCTCTGGGATCTTCTCTTTCTCCGTTCGTCTGATGTGGGAGCCCCAAGAAAGAGAGACTCTCAAGAGTCCCCCCTTTTGTGTCTGGCTGATGTGTCTAAAGCCATATATATACCACCACCTCATGGAGCCATCCTTTGAGAAAGATACTTTGGAAGTAGCATCACCTTACGAACCTGAAGCAAATCGGATAAGTGCGGCGGTACACGAAAAACTGAAAAGACAGGGAACACGGAAAGATAAATGATCACCACGCAGCACGACACTGCGGACTAAGGGGATCAGATTTTTCAGAAAAGTAAGCACATCACTTAATCCTCCACACCTTATCTCTTTTCTACTATAATAATTTCGGTTACTTTTTATTTCCAAAAATAATAGCAGCACTTCGAAATTATACAACAATAATGTTAAACAGATATTTGTGAATTTAATTTTACCTGTAGATGTTTGTAAATTTAATTTTATCTGTATGAGATAAAAAATTATTTTTAATACACTTTTGATTTAAACATCGAGATTACTGAGTAATTAAATTTTCAACTTTTAGATGATTTCGAGGTATCAAGTAATAATCTGCGCTCTTTTGCTTTTCGGCGCGGTTTTACTGTATGAAACAATGGCGGTAAGTTAAAAATCTTCCTGCAAACCTGTTTTTTTTTAACTCACAAACAATACTGCAGTTGTCAAAAAAAAATTTGTTCACAACTCCATGAAAAAGATTATGTCTTTGTCACACAATGATTATACAATATGCATGTACGTGTGGTGGTGGGGAATGTATTTCGTAAATATTCCACTTTTACAAAACCTAGCAGGGTGTATGAAAATTATCATTTTCATCGTCGCTTCTCACGGTATATCGCGTAACAATAACAGCGAGTGAACCATAGCTGCACGCATCATCTTTCTCTTAAGGTGGTAACATGAAGTAATTCATTAATTAACCCGTGTTACACGAGCATGTTCTCTCGTCCGCGTACGAGGCGTCTCATTAGACGAAGTCTATTCTGGATTTAATCTAAACGTGTTCTTCGGTGGTATATATAAGTCTGGTGGTACATATATAAGTGTAACTCATGAATATTTTCACAATGCCAAAATTCTAAATAAACCATGATCTCAATGTTGCATTACAAAATTTCTAAAAGAAAAAGTAACGCGTGATTAGCCATATTTTTTTGTTATTTTAATTTAAAAATATTCGGTGACTATTATGAGATAATAATAAATTTATATTCACAAAATATTACGAAATGTTATATTAATTAATTTTAATGATGAGAAGAAACAATACATGACCATTTGTGTGGATTCGTCGCATCCGATCCTGCAATTAACAGCTATAGAAGACATATTTCACCGGAAATGATGAACGCGAAACCGATGAAAATCGGGATAGAGAATAATAAGCCGAGAAATAAAACGCAGCTTCAATGCCACGAAGCTAACAAACGGAAAGATAAGATACTCAATTAATTTATACTATGTTTTTCACTATCCTACTTCGACTAACGCATCTTTCACGACGTTATTCCGTAATGACAAAATAACTCGCGATTATTTTCATGTTTAAAACCAAATTTATTTGTCATATCACATATATCAGAATGTTTAGTCTATTCGAATTACCTTCTTCTTCAAATTATACATAATTGTATATAGTTTGCACCGTTTACTTTTTCATTAAATAAGCATCGCGTGGATTTGCTTGAACTTCGACACACGTCATTCCTTAGAAGTAAAAGTGCAACGTAACTAGGTGAATCACTTTTTTGGTGCCGGTCTTCTTACCAAGCGTTGGAATCACCGGTTAGATTCGGCGCGTGAAGAAGGAAGGAACCGTACATCTGCATACGTATGTACACGTGAAATCGTAAACACGAGATCGTATACAAAGCCGCGGAGATGCGCATCCGCTAGGGAGAAACAATGTAACCCGACTTCCGGTCAAACATTGGCACGTGCACGCACTGAACGGTTTCGAGCCGTCGCGTCGTGTCGCAACTGCCTCCTTATTTTTTCTCGTTTTGACCGATGGCCAATTACGAAAACAATTTTATATCGCGTTCTATTTGTAGCGAAAAACTGGGATAAGCATTAACGTATTTGTTAAACAATGTTAATTAATTTAAGAAATACATTTGCAGAAAAATTGATTTTCAATGTTGCTCTAATTACATTTATTATAATTCAAAGATATAAATTAGCTGAAATTTAACCCTCCGTAGTCACACTTATTTTTTCAAACAAGGAAGTCACTCTGGGTCATGTTGACCCGAGACGAACTTTGACCGTTCGCCATTTGACCATTTATCCACCGATCGTGTTGAAAAAATTCTCGAATGCACTTGCGATATTGCTAAATTGATTGCTATAAAAAAAGAAGGGCCTCAGGAATTTTTAACATATAAGAAAAATTCGCAAAAAATTTGTTTAAAAAAATTTTTTTTTAACTACAGCTAGAGGGCGTCATGCCCGCCAATTTTCAAGTTACGCGCAAGATATTTACGAGCAAAGTTGAGGCTCGGGTCAAATTGACTACGGAGGGTTAAATTGAGCAACTTCTGTAGAGCATAATTAAAATCATACTTTTATATACTGCATTTCTTTGCATGTAATAATTAATGCAAAGAAATAAATTATGAAATTTATTGACGTAAGTTAATTAAGGCTGAATGTACGTGCTCGCATTAAAGAGAGAGGAAGTCCGATTTACAGCATGTATCCACACTCATGCCATTGTCGAGATGATATATGTCGAAACGTATTGTTATTGTTCCAACAGAACAATAACAGTGACTCTGCGTGGTTATGCTTCTCCAAGTTTCACTGTTTTCGCTAATTGTTTCGACGCAACCACCGAGATTTGCAATGCAAATTAGAACGCGCCCTAAATACAGTGTGACAATTATGTAATTGCTTAAAAAAACTTAAAATCGTATAAAAACACAAGATACATTTCATCAGAAAAAAACGATTTACAAACGAATCGGTAACACCTGTTAGAAAAAAAAACGATAGTTATCTGTAACACGCATAATTATTTGTGCGTTGCAGCAAGTGGATGGTTACACACCTGGCGTAGACTATCCAATTTACAATTCGGTGCCGTTCGGACTTACGTTTACCTGTGGAGGGAAGTTACCTGGATATTATGCCGATCCCGAGGCCAGATGTCAGGTGCGTCCATATGGTCACCAAACAAATTCTCATTTCAATATTCGAGATTATTTAAATGCGTTTCAGTAGTATCATACATTTAATGAGATCCTGTTGATCTCATTAAGAAATATATTAAAAAAGAGAACTGACAAGCGTGATAAATTATTTTTAAACAAAGAAACTGATTATTTCAAAAAATATGTTGCAAAATAATAATCGAATTGTTTGAAAAAAGATCTATTTATAATACTTTGTGTAAGATTTGGAGAGGTATGTAGAAAAGATTGGAAAATTCATTGTCAGTTGATAATTATAACAATCTTAATATTCATATTTTTCTTTTTCATTCAAGGTGTGGCATTGGTGCTTGCCAAATGGACGTCAGTTCAGTTTTCTCTGCCCGAACGGTACAGTTTTTAGTCAAACCACTCGCGTTTGTGACTGGTGGTTTAAGGTACCTAAAAACTATTTAATATAGAGGCACGCAATTAATTTAAATTAATTTCGACACCCTTTATTCAATTAATTTTAATATTACAGGTCGACTGCGATGATTCACCGAGACTTTACGGTAACAACGACGAGCTTTACAGAGACGTGAATGGAAATAAGATCTAACAATTCCTATATTTTTTATATAAATAGTTGTATGTACATTAATAAACTCTTTTATATATAAGCTTCTCACGAACGCGTAACGCTATCGAAAGTATATAACTCGTCTGCGTAAGGTGTAGATGTAAGAGTAAGGTGAAAATAATATGCGAATTCCTAGTTTGCCGATACAGGAAAGTAACAGGGATGCCTGCCTTATTTATCGCTGTTAAATAAAATAGAGTTTGCGAAATGGATTAGCAATTTCTTACGGTTTTATAAACTAAACAATTATGTTTTCACGAAATTGAAAAAATGCATTCATTTTTAACCGCATTGTTCCTAGCGCTACGTTTTGCACGAAATTTCCGAGAAATGTTCATCTAAATGTATACTGCAAAAAGAAATCGTAAATTTAAAAAGATACAAATCTTGTTCAACCGAGAAATTAATTGTAAAATTGTCGCGGCTGAAGAAGCGCTGTTTATGGCAGGAGCGTTAAATCAAATTCATGCTTGACAATTTCTTGGCATGATCGGACAATAGAAAGTGAGAGCTCGACTGACCAGTCAGACCCCACCCTCTTCTCTATCTTTCTCTGTCGGATACTAACTGCGATGTTACAGTTTTCCGTTTGCACTTTGCATGCGCGTCTCGTTACGCGGAACACCCGCGGCTCTTTATCCTCTTTCGTAATTTCGACCCACTGATCCAGGAATATGCTTGATTTTACGTGATTTTAGCATATCACGTTCGCGCAATCGTTTTATGCGAAAACATCTGGGGATCATTAAAATGCCGACGTAGCTTTTATTGTCGTCGACTCATCAGTCTCGATTATAGATTCTTCCGCATAAAAACGCATTTTTATAAAATCCCAAGGATAACGCGATTAAACGTTATCCCGTTAAATGTAAGCGGTATTAGTGTCTTAACGATAGTAAAAGTGACGGGAAAATTGACCGGCTTCTACTTTTAATGCGCTATTTACGATGTCCCACCCGATCTTGTCGGTTGTACTCCGAAAGTAAACTGAGAAAATAGGAAAATAGTAAATTGAAGTATTAAATTAAAACTCACTGAGGTGCAGCAAGATTTATATTGAAGTACAATAATTGGAGCGTGGAAAGCGCGCAGTTATGTTTGTCGAAGATAATGTTCCGCTATCGCATTAAATAAGTCAAATTAAACGATAAAAATCATTAAGGACAACAACCTTTCTCGACGAGCGATGCAAAAAAAAAACACCTAACTCGATTTCACGTGCTCGACCTTCCGCGCGAAGAAAGCCCATGATTGCGGGTATAAGTACGGCGAGTCGCGCGTTCGAGCAATAAGAGGAAAATGAAGAAAACGAGGAATAAGAAGCGTCGTCCTTGGTGGCCGATGGCCGGTGATAGAGGAAGAAAGGACTCGTTGACTTCTCGAGTGGCCAAGAAAGCGTCGTGGACCTCATACAGCGGACAAACCTGTGACACGAGGCCAGACGCTCCTTTCTTTGTAGCAAGCAGGATCTTCCACTCGACTTCGAATTATTAATGAAATTTTCGAATCTTTCAAGAACAAACAGAACTCATTTCAGCGTTCGTAATTTATTTATTCGGTTCTAGCAATTAGAAACAAAGGCAATTATATCTGCGGTTGACAGCAGAGTTTATTTCTAGCGAGTAAACGAGAAACTGTAAACGTGTATTAATCTGGCAGAATTTTTTTTCTAATTTAACTAGCGGAATAAATAAACTTTACGGTAAATGAATGTAGACGTATTGAGATAAATTATCGATTACACGCGTTTCGACGTCCGTAATGCAACAAATGCAGTGAATCTTTTGCGCGATGCGACATGACGCAATGTCGGGAATATGACAATCCTTACAACTACTTTATAATGCTCCTGAAGAAATCTTCGCACTTGTATCGCACAGATGACGTATCGCTGTTTTCTTCAAATGTCACTCGTCGATAAGTGGCATGCAAATTCTGCGTGTTTAATGTCACGCATATTAGCGACGCTTTAATCTCGCGCGATTGTCGCATGGAGATCCTGTTACTCCCTTCGGTATCGGCAACTATATCCATTTGACCCTGAAGAATAATTGATTAAAAACTCGATGTGACGGCCGTGCGCGGTGTCTCCGTGTGAGGATTACGAAAGATATCCGTCACGGAAAAACCTACATTTCCTACATTTCACCGCGGATTCGCCGCGATGTCGCGATACGCGGAATCATTATCGCTCGGAACATCCTCAAGGCATGCGTGTCGCCTACGACTATTCCTATACGGCATCCTTTGTCAAGATATTAACGCCCGACGTTCCACTTTCACTCGGCTCTTCTAATCGATCTCTTATACCTATCCTTCGTGGTGTGTACACTAGGTTTCAGGTCGGTGACAGATGACGAAGGGATCGCGACGAATACGGAATACCCCGAAGGCAGTGAAAGACCTTTGATGGAAGGTCCCCTACCTATTCTCTAAAGTACAAAGCTATCGTAGGTGTCGAATCGCATTATAAATGTCATAAAAATTTAACTGTTCATTTAGCCGATCCTCGACCGATTTTATCGGATCTTTCACAAAGCTCAAGCACCGGCGGTATTTAACGCAATAATACGCCGTAATTGCCACAGATTATCAATTGAAATCAAACAGATCGCGACTGTAATCATTCACGTATGTCGGACTCGTTGTAATTATACGTCTAGGGGGCTCGTTGCGAAGCGAAACCGTGAATTGATCCGATGACTATTGCAGGCCGAGAGCAAATATCGCGATTGCGTGTTGGCCACACGCAGCAATGACCTTATAGCATCGATATCGAATCCCCGGGCTCCGCGTGCACGAGCGCGAGAGCGTCTCGTTCTGTCAGGTGGCGACGCAGGTGTCTCTCTACGTGCCGTGCCTGCTCGCCCAGTCTCTCTCATGCCTTTCTCTCCCGGTCTCTGGGTCCTTAAAGTCTCCAGTGGAATTATTACGCCTATGCCCCGGTCGGGCCCCAAAGACGCCAATGCGCCGTTCGACTCCCTCCTTCGGCCTCGTCGTCGGTCGTAGAAAGCTCTCAACCTGACGATGGTGGTCGGAGCGCAACGCTCCTGCTGGTGGCTTTTCCACTTCCATCGCGCAGTCTTCTGGCCGGACCGGACGCCGCGATCTCGCCCCGCACCCGCACGAAAAACCGTCGTCTCGTCTCCGTTGTCAGCGGTCCCACCGAAAAACCGCACGGGTATCTTTCCGGACGCACGTCACTATCAATTTTCCTTGACGAGGTGTTCGTACCTGTCATTCGTGATCGCACAGTATACTTGTGAATTTGCATTTCAAGTGCCAGTCGATGTGAGGACGGTGGATTTCATGAGGGATTAGCGAAAAACAAGCGGAGCCGAGAGAGACAGGTTTGATCGTCTTTTCATCTGTTTGCGTTGTGCGCTGCAAATTACGTTCGCCACTCTCGCCGGAGCTGCGTAACCGAGGAGATCGAACGTATTTTTAAAAAATACGGATTTAAATTTTTCCCGTTTCGGAACAAGTCTCTGGCAACTATTGATCTTGCGAAATTTTCACAACGTTGAATGTTGCTCGTTCGAGAAATCTTTCGATCCTTCGGTGAAACGCACAGTGTATCTGTATGTTTTATTAATTTCGAGATTATATTGGATATCTGTGCGCGTTTTACTCTGCTCGAAAGCAAAGAAAGCGGAGCGCCGCAATATTTCGACAAATTTAATGAAATTTATATTGCCTCATCAATCTTAATCACAGTGTTTATTTAGAATAGAAGGAGCTCTCAGCTCCTACCGCAGTCAAAATATCATTGTTCTCTTGCGACAGTTCATGCACCGTGCGAGACCGTTTCGGTTCAAGATAGCCTAAAGAAAAATTCAGGAATTCGTTATCCCTAAAACGATGAATTCGAAATGCTACATCTTCAATATATTTATTAGTTATATAAACATAGCGATATTGCTACGAAGTACAAATAATACGCGGCTGATGAGTCAGATTCATTCGAGTGAACAGAGAAAAGGATCCATAAAAATGAGGAACGCGAGCATTAAAGCGAGTCGCTTCGAAGACCGCAATAAAGACAGGACTTTCGCTGCTCGTCGCATCCTGTGCGCCTTCCTGCCCCCGCCGTTTTTTGCATCTCGATAGCAATGACAACGAGAGCGAACTGGTTTTATCATTGAATTTTGCCACGTTCGATCACTTTCCACTCGCACGTTTCCGCTCGAGCGAGTGCAGAGTGGCGCGAAATCGAAAGGGCCGCGCGAAATCCCGCCCAAAACAGGCGATAACGCAATCCGATCCCTTTGCGCAATGTTTCCCCATCGTCGAAGTAGTCGAGCGAACATATATCGTTCCAGCGAAGTCACGAATTTCTAATCTGCTCGTCGGGAATCGCGAGTAACGAGAAGAGAGTTCGTTCGGCTTAAAGACGTATACTCGGTCGCCGCACACGCACACGTGTGACGGCATGCGCGCACACACACACACACACACATCCAACGGCACGCACGCATCGAGTACGCACGGTGCACGCTCGCTCCTCGAATCTTATTCCCGATGAAAACTTTCGTCGGTACTTGTGGTAATTTATTCGTTTTACCAGAGCAGGAACTAAATCATACGTTGCCACGAAACCGCGAGGAGAAAAAGTTTTCGTCTGAAAAGGACCCTGAGAAGATAAGCAAACGAGCGAAATAATTAGCTAATTTGCACGATCCCCTCCACCCCCCTCTCTTTCTCTTTCTCACATAAATTTTAATACATTAACTATTTCAGTCTTTCACCGACCCGCATGTGAGAACACGATCGAACTGATGAATATAATAGCCTTATCGATTTATAGGGCAAGACATTTCTCGAGCGCCTTCTTTTGATCGAGTCACGATAGCATTCGCTGCGTTCTTATTGTAGGTTTATCTAAATCAAGAGTTCACCTCGTACCTGCGCAGCCGACACCACTTCGTCTATTAGGTGGAGTAAGTTTTCCATAGCCTCGACGGTACCCCAATGGACCGTTCTCTCTCTTTCTCTATCTCTGCCTCTCTTTTACTCGTGCGTAATTTATCGCCTCGCTCCGTCCAACGCGTTCTAACGCGTCCACCACGTTCACTTTCAATCGGCGGATTCCGCGAGGCGATTGTATACACGTTCGAATGTGAATTTAATTTACGCGAGGAGCGCGTGTTAGACACGACACGCCTTGCCAGCTCTTCTTAATGAGATTCGCTCCTTTTCTCAATTCCATCGCAACTGAACTCTAACGCGCTTAAAACACATCGCGGTGCATAATTTCAGCGTTTCTCTCAAAGCGGAAAATTTGAGACGTTAGAAACTATCTCAGTTGATTCTCCAACGTTCGTCACGATTATTCAGTTTGCACAGCTTCTCTCCGTTTCTGTGAGGACCACGAAATATCCATATGTCTTCGTGAACGGGCCTGCAATACCGCAATACGCGCGAGAATTTTCGCCGCGCGCGAGCTTCGTCTCGTTACGTAATTAAAAAAGTTTCATAATCGCGCGGACCGCGACCGGCCCATTTTCTCGGCGCGACGGAGGGCGCAGCAACGACAACGACAACAGCAGCAGCAGCAGCCGCAGCAGTAGCATCGACGGCACGTGCTCGCCCGTTTGCGGGATCTTTTTCATAAACAATATTGCACCGCGCCATGGCGTTACGACATAATCCACGTCCGTCGTCGCGGGCAAGCGCGAGCGGCTTTCTCCCGATACGCCGGCGGAAAAATAAGCGAACGACTTCGCCATAATCGAACGGCCGGATAGCTTTACGGCCAATCCGTGTGACTCGCGATGATCGAACGAACAAAATTCCTTAATGTCGGATGGATCAGCGCTGGAAAAGCACGGCAATTGACACGGGAAACATTTGCGACTATGCGCGCAGAAAATGCGCGCGGGAAAAGTGAAGCGGCAATAAAATCTTCTATTTGATCACCGCGCAATAATTAGTGAAGTACGCTTCAATTGGGAATAATTGCATGGAAGATAAATAAAATTTTAATCACCGACGATGGAGTTAGGCGTCTTAACTGTCTCGGGGTATACGGTAACTGTTACTTTATTATCTCGTACCCGCCGGCACGTCTCGCTGTAAATAATCTCTCAGGAGATAATCGCATTCACGAGGAGGAGAATTAATAAATGAGAGGATAGCCCGGGCGAAGGCGTATGCGCTTGGAGAAAAACCGTGTAAATACCTCCGAGTGGTACACAAATAAGAATAACGGTATGTGCAATAAGTTACCGCTAATCCCTGTCAAACAAAAAAATCATTGTAAAAAGTTGTCGTATTATTTGGACATGGATTTCATGTATCCGAATTTAATAAGTGCTCTTTAAAAAAAATTATTATTATTGAAATTATAATTTAATATTTATTATAATTTACTTACTATAATTTACAAATTATTATAATTAATATAACTATTGATCAATCGTTCTTTTCTATTTTGATTGTATTAATGTCTTTGGTAATAGAATATATACACGCATATTTTGCAGAAAATTGAAAAATAAAACACAAATATCTTAATTGTTTGATAGAAATCGAACTTTTGAACGCTCATAACGTTTTGCCTGAGGATAAAACGAAATTTTGACCATCAGCACTTTCATAGTAAGATAACCAGACTGACGGTCGAATGTGTCAACGAGTAAAAAGTATGTCACATCTCCTGATACGCGTCGATGTTGCAAGAGTCTACTTTCGATAAATACTCATTTATTTGGCAAACATAATTTCATGGCTGGCAAAGATAATTAAATAATTTGTAATTGTTGCTGTAGGAACAACACGTATTTTCTTATTACTATTATCATAAGATCATAACCCTAGATCGTCCCAAATACTTTTACATTTGCTGCAGATGTCGAGTTACGTACGAATAGATCGAAGAAGCCACAGAGAGCGATAAAGTACATTGTATAACTTATATAATAGAGTTTACAGTGCGGTAGGAAGCGTCGTATCGTAAAATATCTCTTATATGGACCTGCATCGGACCCTCATTGTACTCTCCTCTGAGCTCTGTAACGAACAATCGTTCGCACGGAATAGGAAGAGCAGGAAGACGAATGGCGGCGCGCCGGCTTCGCGACACATTAATCGCGCTAATTATACACGGAGCGCAAGTCTCTTCTTAAGGGAGAAATTCGTAGGAGACGGATTCGTCCAATTTTTCACTCTCCGCCCGCTCTTAAATAATAACTTTCGAATAGTTTCGCCGGCTATCAAAATAGCATCTGTCGCGCGTTTATTCACACGTTATTCGCGCTTACGTAAAAGCCTCGTAATGAACCGCGTGCAGGGTTATTAATTACATTGATATTAATAGTTAATCCGCGTGGAATTGTTATACATCGAGAACCTATCAGAAGGCGAGAACCTAACTTTTTACATCGTCAATTTTGGTAACTTGCAAGATGTTCTTTGGCAGCCACTGTCCGATATATTTAGGTAAATAAGAATAAGTCTTACACAATAAATCGGTGAAACGACGCAGTTGATGCTTTACGGTCGAATAAATTTTATTCTCAGCCGAGAGTGAAATCATTTATTCCGAAGCCGGTTCTCTCGTCTCGAGGAACGGCAAGAACGACCAAAACACTTTCTGATCAGCTTGATCGAACGAATTCTGAGTGTTGCTCAATGACAGTTTCTAATCAAAGCTGAAGTACGAGTTGAATTTCGATCAGCTCGTCGAAAATCAAAGACACATTTTGAGTGCAATTCCAAAATTGGAGTCGCGGCGAATCGATAGGAATAACGGCAATTATTTATTATCGCTTTGTTGCGCAAGAACGATTGATCTACGATAAACGATTCCGATTACTTCAATTCCGTGGTCATTGGAGCGTACGCAGGTGTTAGAAGCTAATTTCCGAATACTATCGTGACCGTAAGCTATTTATGTATCACAAATCTATTCATTAAATTTTATTTCGCCTTCAGGAAGAAGTTAGACGTATTTCTTTTACATGTAAATTATTAATAACACATAAAATTAACGAAACATACTCTCGCAGAAAGCACACATAAATGGATTATGGAAGAATTTCTAAATTCTAATAGGAGAAATCGTTCTAGTGTCAGAACGGAAGCTCGGAACGTGGAAACGCGATATATTGGCGAGATATGATAAAAATTGTAATGTTTTAAATAAATCTAACACCTTTTTAAAAGCCGGCAAAATTAAGAAAAATTTTGCCGAGATAGGTAACGTTTCATGGTTTTGTTTAAAAGAAAAAAAAGAAAAAATATGTTTTTAACAAAATGTTTTTATAAATTAATTCTAATCTTTCTGTCTTAATATATCTTTATTTGATGTTATCCCATTTATTTCTGACAATAACATTGCTTGTCTTTCCAATATTCCAGACTTTAAATCATTTTTGTATATTCAGACGCGTTTCTATATTTGAATATAAAATAACGTGTAAATATATATTCACAAAAAAATCTCAATATCGGCTCGATGCGTGTTTACTTCATTCTGGGCACAACTGCACAGAATTTCGTTTTATTTGTAGCGCTCAAAAATTCCCGATGCGGCCCTGGCGTTCGTCCAAGCAAGTTCAACGTTTCATACTCCGCAACCAGATAGTAATCTAATTTACGAAAGATATTTCTTTTTTACGCGCACGCACGACCAGCAGCTCTCGTTACGATTATTAACATTTGTTCTCTGCATATGTTTGCCTTGCATAATCGCACACTTTCTACGTACAAGGCTTGCAACTAATACAACAAACACTCTTCTTCAGCTATGAAGCACGATTGAAATAGCGAGAAGCGTAATGTTCGTGACTGATCCATTGATCTGACGGATTACGACGGATTATATCCATTTTAAGCAAATCTACTTTATAGAGATATGATCATACTAAAATACGCGAGGCGTATCTGATCTGATCTGTCTGTATTCATTGCTCTGGAAAAACAGGCGAAATACGCTACAAAAATATCTGTATTTATAGATATTTTTGAAACTTGTAATTTTAACTTTTTACAAAATATATAAGTCGTTTAGTTTTTCACAAGAAATTTTGCAGAGAAAACAAAATTGTATCCATAAAATATATTCTTATCTCAATATCTCTTGATATTTATGTTCTCTCTCTCTCTCTCTCTCTCTCTCTCTCTCTCTCTCTCTCTGTCTCTCTCTCTCTGTCTCTCTCTGTAAATGTCAATCGCTGTAAATATCGCCTTTGAAGGACATTGAGACAAATTACTATTATCAAGTCAAGAAATTAATTATGCAATCCTTTAAAGTATAACTAATATTTTTTAAGATTGTGCATTTATAACAGGCATAATACACACAATCTCATATTATTTCCGTTAAAATAATCTTAATAATACTCATTAACAAGAGATAGAACAGTATCTAGAAAGATAAAACAAATTTCCTTATCGGAATTCCGCATTATGTAATCGCACTTTTTAAATTAACTCTTTCGCTGAATTTCGTTGCAGTCGACATCAATTTTTCTCGATCGACGATTAATTCAATAATACAGCTCGAAGCGAGCACTCGAATAGCACGCATGAGGAAATGAAAGCCTGTGCTGTTTCGGCATACTACACTTTTGAAGGCTATCGACTTTTGCAACCGCACCTTAGCGCAATGCTTAGCATTCCAAAAACTTTGTTTATTATAGCCGGAAAAATGCATAGAAGTTTATAAATTATTATAAAAAATTAATTCAAAAGTAAAAATATTTAAGATATTGTTCTTTACTCTCGATTAAAAAAATGATATAAATGTATGTCTCTTTATAACTGTTTTGTTTTTTAATTAATATATTGTCTGGAAACTTTTTCATTATTCAAGAAGTTTCAGAAAAGAATTCTTAAATAATTCAAGCAAGATTGAGAATCTTTAAAGTGCGCGTATTTTTGCGCACTCGCCAGTCCGATTTAAGAAGGCGAATCAATTGAGCAACTGGTGGTACCAGCCATCACTTCCGGTGACCTTTAGTGGGCGTGGGTGACCGTTACTCGCATGTCGTAACGTAAAGTAGTTTACCGTAAGGTAACGTTACTAGTAACATATTTCGCGTGCATCTCGATAGGGAAGATTCTTTCGGAAAATGTTCGATAGGTGATAGAAACCGAAACACATACAAATTATGTTTAGATCGCATCTTTCATTTCTTGTAATGCATAATTAAGAAATTGGAGCCTTCTGGCAACATATGATAATCCTCCGTCACGCACCAAAGGGTGTTATGTTCACACAATATGTAAAAAATATTACATATATAATACCTACAAATATGCCATAGAAAGTAGATAAATACAAGAAACGCTGATAAAAAAATACCCAGCAAGTTACATAACAACGTGATTACAAAACGCAGCAGGTATTATATTTAGCTGAATAAAACTTGGCCATGTCGAATAAAAATTCACAAATTTTATTACGATTCGGGGCTAATTGGCGCAGCTTCCGGATGAAACTGATCTATAATCAGGAGAGGATTTCCCATGCCTGCCTGAGAAACGCGAAGAACTCGTTCTTCGCGTTGTGACACAAACAAAAGGAACAATTACGAAAACTTGTGTAACTGAATAATGTAGTCGTGTACGGCTGCAGCGTGAGGGAGGTATCCTCTCTCTTTCTTTCCTACTTTTACAGAAACGATAAGAATCTGTTTGGGAACTGGAGCGCGATAGCGCGCTTAATTAATGCGAGCACATTTCTGTGCGGAAAACTGAGAAGAACATAAGAATCGCGTGTATTTACGTTCGAAAATCACGTGTAGTCTCTCCGCTTAATTAAAGGCGATAAGCGAGAATTGAATTCGCATCTCAGTTGCGCTCTCTCTGTTGCGCATCTCAGATCATTGTAATTGACATTAATTTGCATTAATCAAAGACTGGACACATAGCGATTTTATAATATTATATTCGTCAATGAACCTAGTCTCAAACTGATTAGATCCGATGACTCAAGCCTCGTTAATGGCTGACCGTACAAGTGTATGACCAGCACAGAGTACATTCGTGGCATGTAACTATATCAAGTCCACGATTGGTAATCTAATTTGGTACTGGAAGGCTGCAAGGTTACTTTCACCAGTACAGGCGAGAGGGGAAAAAAAAGAAATAAAATCTCAAGAGCCACGATGCCATTATGGAATGTGAATTATCGACGGTGATCGAAAAATCAAGGCCATTCGTTACATCTACGAAGTAGCAATTTGCGGCAAATTTAGCTCAATTTCAATAAACCTCGCACGTAAAAGTCGTGATATACAAGATACTACATGTGATATACAAGAACTATGTACGATGCGTATACGACTTCATTAAAAATTCTAAGGCGATTTCAACCTCCAGAGTAAGAGATGGCAGACCCGTTATTACAAGAACGCATGGCATCAACCATCGCTCGCGTGATGATCTAACGTAAGTTATTGAACCAGCGGATTACCGCATCGTGAATCTTCTTCGAGAGATTCCATCACAAGTGCTCTCTAAGTAGATCAGTGCGCTCCAGGAGCATCGATAGACTCCAATAATTAGACATTCGCAATCACTACTGTAAAGTCACACTCGATTACGTGATCGCGCATTTATATAACACCCGCATTATCCTTGCATTATATGGTTAGCAGTGGTGACAGCACAGAGAAAGTTCCTATCCGTTCCCATATACTCGAGCACAGTCTACGCGCGGTGCTAAGGCATACTACTTTGATTATGCTCACCGATGTACAGTGCCGTGCGATTGTCATTCAACACCCTGCGGAATTCAACTAAAATTTCGCAAGTAGAAACCTCGTCGCCCTCTAAAATATCTTGCGCAAAAAACTGACGACAGAGACATTTCCAAAAATGCCTCATATAAAATCGAGGACAATATAAATTAATAATGATCTATGGTTATATTTTAGAATTAGATATAATCCTATATACACGCACATCGTAATTTCAATAAAATTATTTGTAAATGATAAATTAAAATAATTCTCTTTTCAAATTTTGTCAAAGGCTTTAATCTCTGAAATTAAATTGCAGCGCAGGTCAATTAACTAATTAAATAATAATAACTGTTCTGTTACTAATGTAATTAATGTAACTAATGTAATCAATTTATTTGTTACAGTGCCAATATGCGGGAGAAACGATGGCTGCTGCTGCTCGCTCTGTACGGTAAGCACAATTTCTGTAGAATCTGATGATTCTTCTTTTCACGACGAATCATGATTCCCCGGATACTAAACGGAGCTTGTCAGCGGGACTTTTACTCGATTTCTACTATTTCTTGAAATCCTGTTTACCGTTCCGCAGAAGAAAGAATCTCTCCCCTTGTCCATCTCGCGATCCACCGTGATGTCGCGTCCTTAGTATTTTTGGACTTTCCACGGCCGCGGAGGAATGCCGAAGAGACAGTGGACGACCTTCTACACCCGGGAATTTTACATAGCGCACGTAAATCGAATCCCAACGCGACTTCTCGTGCAATACAAAATAACGGCTACCTTCCATGACAAATAAACGGAATTTAACGGGACAATAAGTTAAATGCTGATATTAGCACAGATAAAATTTGATAGCTACTTAAAATATTTTGTGTCTAAAAGAAAAAATAATTAATTTAAAAATTATAAAATATAAATTTTTCTCTCACATTTTGCTCGCAATCTCATAAATGTTAATTAAAAATTCATAAAGAACATTTCAAGGATCATTAAATATGTACTAAGGCAAAATGGATATTTTGATCGAATTATCAACCGAGAGACGAGAGAGATTAATCTTTAAAAATTACATCAAGCCATTTGGTATTCGTATTGCGATTCGTGGCTACGTGCGATTCACAAAAATGCTTTACAGAAAAGTTCCACGAAGAAAGAGGGACCCGTCGT
This sequence comes from Temnothorax longispinosus, assembly GCF_030848805.1. Taxonomy (NCBI): domain Eukaryota; kingdom Metazoa; phylum Arthropoda; class Insecta; order Hymenoptera; family Formicidae; genus Temnothorax; species Temnothorax longispinosus. The sequence goes on from NC_092369.1 coordinate 11,967,033, forward strand.
GAATGCCAAGAGGTTTCCTTTGTCTTGTCGCGAAGCATGAAGCGTATAATCTTAAGAGTCCGAAAATTCCGGATAAGATACTCGGCAAACACGGGCATTAACGTCATCCGACTTAGCGGCGACAAAGAAAAGCTCAGAAGATCCGATAAAGACGGGAATTCCGTGGAAGCTGACTCGCCAGGAAAGACTACGTCGCGGCTGTTTGCAAACGCATACTGCGAATTTAAGTTGCTATCGACCTGTTCCCCGCCCGTAATACTCATTGGAGCGGTTTACATCAGTCACGTGACGCTGTGTGTTAGCATTTAGAATGCTTTCTGACATTTTCGCCGGTTGGGCAACATTCTATCCGTCCGAGATCTTTAAAACCCCACTTAAAAATCACGAAATAATTTAGAACACCATTCTTACGGCATCGTAAACTTTTTACGATAATTAGCGACGCTATATTAATCTCATGACGATGAACGCAATTTTCACATCTTGAGCGTCATTACGCATCAGCGTAGATACCGCACGTAAAGAGTGCACGTAAATGCGTTTCGTGTCGCATCATAATTTCTTAATGAAGATCATCGCCAAGGCGAGAGAAGACTCCGTCACGCCCTTCGAGGAAAGAAAATGTCAGATCATTCCCATTCGATCGAGACCACGCGTCGGACAATTGAATGAAGCAATTTGTTTACACACCGACATAGAAAACGACGACGATTTCGTCACGAAAAACGTTTTATCGTATAACGTTTTACAAGGAGGGAGCACGCCCACGTTAACATTTCCCACAAACGGAATGCGAGCGCGTTCCCATAATTCATTTTTATGCAACGCGCCGACCCGTACGGCGCGGCGCGGCTCTTTATCGATCGCAGCCTGGAAAAGTATGATCCCGTTATACGATTGCCGGGCCTATCATACACATTTTCAACATCACTTTCGAGGACATCCACTTTCCGGTCCACGAGCCGCGTTCACGTCGTCGTCGCGCAACCCTAATCGATTCAACGAAGGCGCGAACATGTTTTTCCGTATGTACGTGCACCATGCGCGAGAATCGTGTCGAAAATAACGGGAGCGGGAGACACGGTCATAAAAACAACGAATGTAAGTCCTATAAAAATTATTGGTCGGTTACTTGGCTGCCAACTGTTTTCTGCATTCTAAGTATTACTGATTATTCAAGTAAATGTTAACGGTGGAATTTATATTAAGTCTCTTTCTTCGAGAGACTGAAGCCAATACATTCGCGGCGTGGGAATTATCGATATCGTCTATAAAGATATACATCGGGAGATAAATGTCATAGAAAACGAAAAACAATTTCTGCCTTGATTTACGCTTCGCGGACTGTCCACGCTTTGCGTCTTAATTCCTCAGCTGCTAGTTCTCAAAATAGCCTTGAACTACTTCAAAACAGTCGCAAATGTGATTCAGTAGCAAGGCTTTACGGAGCCATTAATATAGGCTGGAGAGGGCACTTTGCTTCTCTCGTGATTTTTAGAGATAGAGATGTAAGTTTGATATACCGAGATAAAAATTAAGAGAATTTGATTAAAGCAAGAAATCATGAGAACAAAAATAAATAAAAAAGACAAATATAGAAACCTATGGTGTAAAAACGAAATATTCATGATTAATTGAAGATTGATGCTGAGTATTACAAGCTTACCGCATATGTGTGGCTCATGTATTATAGATCGTAAATCAACAAAACGTGGAAAGGAAACGATCAATAGACAGCCTTGATCCGTTTAAGAACAATTACCCAACCGAATGCGCTCGCTCGGCGAGAGAAAATTGCAACACTTATGTTGGGTTCTCACCACACTGCTCGTCTAAGTTTTGCAACGCCGACGCTTCTTCGCGATTTACGTAATTCGCGATGCGTGATGGCCTTTTTCCTTAATGTATCAGACGACTCATCGGGGCCATCGATACTCCTCAGGCGAGCAAACCGAACTATATTTACCTCGAACGTGCGTGATTAGTCGCGCAAGTGCACTGTGGAAAGAAAGTCATGAAACTCATGACATCGATCCACGTTTCCCGATGATTTTTACGTTCTCATTAACAAGATCGCTCTTTTATGCGTTTTAGGAATATTATTGGCTCACGCCGCCTCCGCAGCACTCAAGACCAGGCCAAAATTTAAAATTGCGACAACTTCCACGTCAACGACGACCACCACGACCGAGGAGCCTCACGTGGAAGAAAATGATCAAGTAAATTCGGAGGTATGCGAAGAAAACAATCATATTTAGAATAGATCGCAAAATAGTACGATTAATTAAATGTTATCTAATAGCTTTTAAAGCAATAATTGTATAAATCCTGATATTGTGTTTTCAAATTTAAGACGATTACGATCAATTTTGCATTATCTCGAACCGACATACGGTCCTAAATCAATAATTATAATCAAAATAATTTTAGTAATTTCAATCTTTGATATTATAGACAGGAGTAAAAAATATGCTTCATGTACTTCCTGCACGTTTCAATGAAAACGATTAAACCAAAATTATACCAATATCATCCTTGTTCCAAATCGTGCGATCGTGTTGTTCAGGTGGCACGACGTAGGCGAAACACGATCTATCGTCGATCGTTGCAAAACCGATGCCACAGTCACGACGATCGTGTACTAAACGAGTTCTCATTTCGCCAGTGCTTCTTCGCGAATAAAAGGGGTCTTGCAAATGCAACACGACATAAATTAGCCGGTAATACATCTTGGAAGCAAGCTAGAGCGCATTGACCACCGTGATAATACGATAAACATCGCGTGTCGTGTTCCAAATCACGAAAACAGCGCTGCGTAAACTCCTATACCATGTAAATCCGGTTTAACAGCGCGTCTCAACTGTATTTGCATCTGCGTAGGCGCCGTAGCACTTTGATTAATGTACGCCGGCGTCAAATCAATTAACGTTCACGTAAACTCGCGCACGACAGGCCTGTTCACCTTCGCGCACAAACGAGCGAATGTGACATCATCAGATCGAGCTCGAGTGCTCATCCCTAATCATTATAGCACGACGTAGCGGCCTCTTCAAGCGTGAAATAACTTTTCTACAAGATATCGGTCTATCAGACCGCGCTCTTTTCCGTCCACGAATACACGGAAACTGTCATTACGGTAAAATCGGTATCGAATCAAGGGGCCGTGTTTTCCGCAGGAAATGAAAGCCATTTTATCCGACATAGTCATCACGTTTGTGATAAAGTAATCTTAAAATTTTCAAATCCTTTGTCTTTGATGCTATTAACTTCGTCATTTCGCGAAAAAGGAAGAGATTGTAATTCACTTTGCTTTTCAGACGACAACAGTCGCGACCGAAACCAACGGAACGACTGGGCACACTTTGACGGGAATCCCACAGATCGATTACATATGGGATCCGAATCTGCCGCGCGAGTTAAACGGCTATAATCTCAGTGATTATCCATTCTATAATAGTATACCCGAGGATATCGATTTCAAATGCGACGGCCTGCACGACGGATTCTACGCCAGCGTGCCGCACAAGTGCCAGGTAATTAAAATTTAATTACACTTACATTATAGAAATACTATCTAATCGAGAAAATAAGTGGTATCTTTGGAAAGGAAGAAAAAAGTAACGCGAATTTCTACGCCGAACGATGGCCGTTATATCGAGCGATTGAAATCTATTTATTAAAACATTGATGCTGCTGCGTTTGCAATTTGAACAGGCGATAAACTAGAATTATCTTTTCAATAAAAAAGACCGATTCTAACGCGGTAAGAAGAAAATCAAGAGAGTTGTCGCCTGAATGAATTCTAAAGAAAGATTTTTCTCAATACGGCGATGTTTATTACTGCCGTAATAAACAGGTGTCAATGATCCGAGAGCGTTGCCTTCTAATTTCTAATGTTGGCGGAAGATAGTGATCATTATTCGACTCCAGCGATCGGTCGACGGTCGAAGGCCTGATTGATAAGTTGACATCTGCGCAGGCAACCACGAATGAAAGCGAGTTCTCGGGCAAGACACGAATGCAAAAAAAATGCGTATCGATTGAGCACACTTTTACCAATCATCGCATCGTTGAGAGCGATCGTTTCACCGCGCGCGAATCCCGAGTTTGACCACATAAAAACGAACGATTGAGAAATCATCGTTGCAGATTCATTCGCGTCGTTTGAATGAAACAAAATTATACAGTCCTGATGTAATTACTATAAGTGGTAAGCAGTAATTATTGCGATTGGGTGTGTGTACCAAGGACAAAGCGTGATATTTATTATACAAAATCGAAAGGTCGTGGGCGCTGCAATTTAAATCATCGCGATGCCAATTTCTGATACGTTCGCGCTTACATGACAAAAATACTCGGCAAAGATAGACCTTGATGATAGTCATGTAATTGGCAATTGCATGATTAATCAAAATTTTGCGATAAACATAACATCATGTACATAAATCTGCCAAATGATATCATCGCGACGGATATAGATTGTATGTTGATGGAATAATCGAAGTTGAAGTGTTCTCAAGGAACGTCAAACAATTGATTGGTCATCGTGAATCTTTCACTATCGTCAATTGCAAAAGCAGCAAGATAAAAAAAATCGATATCGAAAGTGAAAAACCTTTTACCGGCCGCAATAACAAGGTCACTGTGGAAAGAAGCTCAGGAAGAGGACTTTCGTGGTCCGCTACGCTTCCCGTCCCTGACCGTTCCGCGATTCACGTGCACTCCTAGAATTGTGAAAGCGATTGCAAAGTAGCCTCTTTCCGACCGGACTCGGCTCGTTTTCTTATCGATCATTTTCGCGAGACTGTAGAGAACGAATGGAGCATTGTCATGCAAATGTTAACGAGCAGAGTACGTCGGCCGGGACGTGCTCTACGCGGCGCGTCGTAGAAAAAAAGGGAGGATGTCGAGAAGACCGGTCATCCTGTGAGCTTTGCGAAAGATTTGTCGCGGAAGAGAAATTAGGAAATAAACAATTAATTCGCCACTGGGGTTTCCTGCCAGGAAATCACTTGCGATCGCTTGGATTATTTTCTAATCTTTCCAGCTTCGCGGTCGAAATTTACAATTGTAATGATCCTGCTGATTAATGCGCGCACTTCCGAACGTGATCGATGTAGCGCCGCAACGTTTATCAAGACGACAACATTCTTAACTCGCGATACTAAGGAGATCTAAAAGATTTTATGAAAACGCTCGTCGGAGCGTTCTGAAAGATATGCGTTCTGAATAATTCTAACACTAGTTGTCATGCAAATAACCGCGATTTATTCTCCGGCATTCGGCATAAAGAAAATCTCGACCGACCGAACATTTTGCCGACTTTCCACCGTAAATTCTTCACAAAGCGTACAGTAGTCTTATATGTGATTCATTAAAAGAAATTCCGATAATTTTGTTGACTAATTGATTAAATCAGTTCAATGTTTCATTGTAAAAAACTAGGAGATCAATTGTGAAAAACAAGAATAGATTTTTAGTAAAGTTGCAACGATTGTAACTGTACTGAAATTATCCTGCGCTGCATATGCGTGTGAGGCTCCTTAGACGCACGATTAGACATTCGATGATCGTCTGACATTTACATGTTACGAGTTGAGTAAGATTCATGATCTATTATTGGCAGGGATCGGACCTTCTCTACTTTTTACGATCTAGGATCTCGGTGAAACGGTGCCGGACATTTATCGAAAGGATGTGCTCTGAATGATTCTAGATAATTCCCCTAGATAATTCTACGGCGTTTGCACGTTCCAGATAATACCACGGGGCCCTCACACAGACGCGAGTCTTTTTCATTCGTGACCGTACCGTAGAATGCACATTTATGCGACTCCGTGCAATTATTCGCACTCGCACACACGCGGCCGCCGTGTGAAAGTTACGTGGTGGCGTGCGGCAAGATCGCCCGCGTTCGTTTGCGGTGAAAAGTGTGCTGAAATCGTCATGTCGCTGACGTTTCGTTACCTCGTGAGGACAGCCGACGTAACGAATCGCGAGCGAGATTCGCGCGGCAGGCGATCAAAATGAAAACGATCGAGGGCGCCTTCAAAAATCTCGAAAGTCTGACGCGCGGCGCCGATTTGCCGCCCACTTTCACCCATCGATCGCAATTCGGTTTCGTAAACGCCCAACGTCGAAATCCATTCCGTATTCTTAATGGCCATCGTTATCGCAATTAACGGCGCGCAATTCTTATCGATACGGCAGACATGTCCGGCGATAATTCTAACGTCGCACGCGTGTTCTCCTCAAGGTCTACCATCACTGTCTCTTCGGCACTCGCTACGACTTCCTGTGCGCCAATTTCACGGCGTTCGACCAGAAGACCTTCATCTGCCACTTCGTCTCCGAGGTCGACTGCGCCAATTCCAAAAAGTATTGGCACAGGAACGATGCCCTTTACCAAGCTGCTACAACTACGACGACTACCACGACTACCACGACTACCGTGGCGCCGGTTACCGCGCCGACCAGTCGAGCGGCTGCACGCGATCGGATTCCACCCAGAAGGAGACCTCCAGCGAGAAGAAGACCCTACGATTACTATGAGGAAGATTATTATGACGACGAGTACGGTCGCCCACGTGACTTTGTCGGCCGAGACGATTACGAGTACGATGATCGGAAGTACAGACGAGATCGGGATCGTGAGTTCAGGGATCGGGACCGCGATCGTGACTTCCGGGACAGGGATTCGTCGGCGCGCGGTAGAGACGATAGGGATCGAGACGCCGGTAGGGACAGATACTCAGGGAGGGGAACTAGAAGAGACCCACCCAGGACGAGGGATCCGCTGGAGGACGATTCGAGACCTCGGGGAAGGAACCCGGATCAAGGTATCAGATCTACGTCGAGAGAAGTGGACGATTCAGATGTGTACGATAGACGCCCGGAGTCGAGAAACAGGGATACCGATGAACGAAGATATTCCGATAAGAGGTGAGAACACGTTGATCCTATCGAAAACCACTTCGACATATCTTATATACGCAACCACACTTTTAGATCTTGCATTGTTTGAACGGTACACACTTACGAAACCTGATATTACATTCTGTTCGCGTCAGATATAGAGATGATTACGACGATAAGGAACCTGCAGCACCTTCGGCGAGCGCGTCGTCTAACACGGAAGGCCTGGTGAAGCCGGCTGCACCAACAAGCTCGGTTTATTCGAGGCCAAGAGCGCCACCGAAGATTCGGCGACCGGTACCACTTTCGGAGCAAGATAAATACGCGTACAAAACCACCCCCGCGCAGCCAATAGGTAGAATTTACCTGAAAAGATTTTCGACATTGGAGAAGTTAGTAAAGCACTTAATAAAAAATAATTAAAATATGATTAAAGAGGAGCCACGACGGAGACCGGCAGATTTGGAGGATGATTATTACGAAGACGAGTTAGAAGATGTCAGACCAAGCAGGAGGCCGCTCAGAAGAAGACCCTCGTACAGGGACAGAGACAGGGAAAGAGATTTCTATGAAACTCGGGACCGGGATCGTCCCCTCAGGTAAGGTAACGTACACAACACCGATAAAGTTATACTCAACGAACTAAACTACTAAACAAAATCATATTCATAAACAAAATTTATTTCAAAAAAGAGTAATTGTCATTGTGATTGAAGCAAAATCATGAATCACTAATTATATCTTAAATTCATTCTAATAATAACATTAAAAAATATATCGTTAACATACAATTATTGACATAACATATCTTAATATATTTTATCATCAAAATTTTCACATAAAATTCTAAAATTCGTTTATAACGAATATAAAAACAAGGGTGTTGTGCGAATCAAGCTACAAAAGTTTAATGCAATCATTGAACTTCACACTAATCACTGACAATAATTAATATTACAATTAATGATAATAACAATTAATGTTTTAGAACTCGTTATCATACATCGCCAGAAGAAGTAAGACCCAGGACGCATCAGGATCGCTCGAGGGATCGTTACCACGATCGAGACAGGGACCGAAATAGGGATCGGGCTCTCGATCGTGGAAAAGATCGCGGTTCCGAGAGATCCTCGGATCGCGATTCGCGAGGAAGATCGCAAGATTCCGACAGACAAGAGCGACCGTACTCGCCTCGGCTTCTCGATCGCGAGCGAGACAGCGAACGATCGCGATCCTCTTCGAGATCGAAGGATCTATCGGACACCACTGAAGTATCCAGAAGATCCAATTCGTACGATCGAACAACCGAGAAAACCACGACTACCACTACCACACCAACTACGACGACTTGTTTACCAGAACAACTTATTCGTAAACCTGAGGAGGACTCTAAAGAGACGGTGACCGATCGAACGGAAAAGCTATCTTATCCGGAACGACCAGCCAGACCTATTCAGACTCAAAGTGGCCGTGTGGTGGACGATACTCAGGTGGGCGATATTCAGGATTATCACAGAAACTTGCCCGAGAAATCTCAGAGAACGTCTCAGCAGGTAGATTACCAAGATAGAGACATGGAAGGTAGAAACGAGCAGAATCAACATCAGGTCGCGTACCCGGATGAGTACTCTTCCGAGTATTACGACGAGCCACTAGAGGAACCACCGTCTCCTCCTCCACCTCGAACCACCGTTCGAATCGTGAAGAGGCCTTTCCTACCGTCTCGAGGCGGTAATCCCAATCCGCGGGGATTATCACCGGTCGGCTCTAAAGCATCGCAATCGCCCAGAAGAGACGAAGAAACAACAACTGACCACCGAAGCACTTTAAGCGAAAACGAATACAGAGGTTACTACGTACAAGAGGAACAAGGTGACGGTAGAAGCGTTAATCATCAGGAGCCATCTCTGAGAACGGATGATAAGCAAACTTATGATGCTTACAAAATCGTTCAGAGCGATCTTCAGAAGAAACAACGGCAAGACGAGTACGATAGCGCGATATCCAGACCAGCTACGCTACGAAAACCGATAGAGAAGACCAACGAGGAGGAAGTCTCGAGAGGCCCGGAAGATCTGTCGAACTCCTCCAGAGGATACTCCACTCAGAATCAATCGTACGATTTGCGCAACCATCAAAACGAGAATCTAGCGCCTAAATGGATAGAGAATTACTCGAGCGAGAAGCACGCGAATGTCGGCAATGTGCCGACATCCTCGGGTTCCCCGATCCGCAGCAAGGTGAGACTTCCCTCCGCCGAGACCACGCCGAACATCTACAGCTCGACGTACAGGAACGAAGACATTCAGGATCTACCGTCCGGACCGGGCAGCTACAGAGCGAAGCAAAGGATCAACGAAGTGACGCATCGCCTTCAGGATATCCCCGAGAGCGAATACGACGTTACCCTAAATGACGCCCTGACGCCGACCTTGCTTCAGGAAGCCAATTTGCCGAGCGGATTCGTCCTGCCTCTTCACAGACAGTTGGGTAGAGATACCGTGCTACAGCCTTCCGAGAACAACTACAAGCTCACCAGGCCGATTAATCAGCAGCAGCAACAGCAGCAACAGCAACAGCAACAGCAACAGCAACAACAACAACAACAGCTGCTGCAGCAGCAGCAGCAGCATCAACAACATCAACATCAAAAATCGTTCGTTCCGAGTCCTCAGTTCCTGCCAACGAGCACTAACAATAACGATCGGAGCCGAACGGTGTATTATAGGACGCCGGAGGCAATACAGGTCAGCGGAGCGCAATACAGACAGAGACCATGGCAAGATTACACGGCGTACTAACGAGATATACATCGTGATATACCAATTACGAGTGTTACGAGGAAGCGTTTGAAGTTTCACGAGGCGCACATCTTGCCTCACGAGCGCTAAACGACTAATTTATACTGCCACCGATCGATTTAGGAAAGGCACTTTCATGGAAGAGAAACGCTGAGTTCTTTTATGAAACTGTCTTTCCGCGAACGGACCCATCGCGTTCGACCCTTAGCCCTGTTGCAATCAGATGATCAGTGTCTTTCATTCCAAAGAACGCGCGACGCACTCGTCGCGCCGCTCTAAGGGTAAAAAATAATCTGCGGACGATTCAGTTATAGGTATTAATAGCTCGCGTGATTTCGGATCGATATAAATTATTGGAAATTAAAAAGATTGGAAAAGGGACGAGATTATTGTCAATCGCGAAGTGGCGCTACGCCATATAATAATTCAACACACACAGAGAACAATGAGATATTAATCATCATGATACTTATCGATACTCATTATTATTCACGCGTATTGCGATGAAAAGCAAAGGCAGGATTAATGTTCAACGATAACACCGATCATAGATAATTCGTTCTGAGATCTTCGCTAGAAAAATTCTTGAATGACTACTAGGTCCATTTAAAATGATGTATAGCACTACACAGACGTTGCAGCATATGTCATGTAATAAACTCGTTTCCTCTGAATTAGCAACGTGATACAATAACAGAACTTAAAACGTGATACATTCTAATAACAATTTAATTTGCGATATTATATTAATCGAAATCGTCACGGAGGTTTCAGAAGTGCTGAAAAGATATCACCATTTTTCTTAATTATATACAAACTTGTAAATAATCGTGTAATTCTATATCTTATGCACATACGTTCAAGTTAAATTGCGATTCAAAATATGTGGTCCTCTATGAAGAAAAAAAACTATATATAAGTTCTATCGTCGAATTCGATAGCTATTACTAGCGGATAAGTCTTCCTGAGCGTATATCTTGTCTTAAAGCTATGTCGATATTTACGTATGATATAAAAGAGTGAGGAAATATACTTACTTGTTATTCATTGCCCCTCTTTACACTTTGATGGCTGTAATATACAAATATACCAGTAACATAACAGTAATTCTAAAACGTTCATTTGCAGAATTTTTGAAGACCTTTATTTTTATTTGTACTTTATAGTATAAAATGACACGAATTACACAACGAAATATCTGCCATTATGAGAAATTCATAAACATTACAAGATCGAAAAATAATCGTAAAGACAACCAAATAACTTCGTACTAAAGTTTAAAGCGACAATTTTTTTCAAATAACCTTAAATAATGCTGCTACTTACACTGCCTGTTAATGTGCAAAATATATAGGGTGTTTTTGAAAAAATTGTAATTTACTTGTTATTAAAATAATAATTATTAATTTTATTAAAATTAAATAAATTGCAAAAGTAAATTTTTTTTAAATTTATTATTAATATCTTAAAAAGCCTGTAACTCGAATAAGAGCTTTTTCGAATATACGTCGATGCCAACTTTTTTATTTTTGAATATCAGAGAAATAAACAGTTTGGTCAAACTTTTCAAAAACATCCTATATAAAAAACTAGAAATGTATCGAACATTGGTATCTGTAATATTATGTAATATTTACATTGAAAATACTTCATAATTAGATCATTCATTGTGCCGAGAAAATGCAATCAATGAACAATAAAAAGATTCAGTCATATACATAAAATACATCACAGAAACATGATTGAAAACTTAACGGAGCCACGCATACACAAATTGCAATCGTTGTAAATATCTATAGTTTTCCGATAGAAAAAAAGGAAACATTCGAACACATTCCTAGCGAGAAATGTTCAATATCCAATAAATATCTGCTGCGACTTTTGTATAAACGTGGCTGCAATAGTAACAGGATATTCAGTCAAATCATTTAAATGCACTGGCATAATAACAAATAAGCAGACAGTACTAGCCATACTTTGGATCAATAATGAACGTGAGTTGTCGCTGTATTAAAACTAATGCAATAGTAATTCGCCAGTACCACTCGCCACTTTTTAGATTTGTACTCGCGAACTATAAAAATATCAAATCTAGACGGCGATCAAAGTCATTACTATACACTGAATAGTTGCTACGATCTTTTCGGGTTCTAATGCATAGATTCTGTACAAAAATGATAGAGTACAAGAATAGGATACGTTATATAATATGTATAATTCTCGAAAGCTTACTTTATTAATCTTTTACGAGCCAAAGCCCGCGTCCATCATAAATGATATATAGATAATACATCTTCCAATCACAATTAGGTTAAATTATAGGAAGAATTTGTTGCTGGCAAGAGTATGCAGTGCCTAAATGGCGAAGAGATTATTTACAGATTTTATTATGTTACAGAAACATCGAAGAGATTAAAAAGCATAATATCTTTTTGGTATGCACCCGCTTCCAAATTTCTTGCAATTTAAATAAGTACTAATTTGGATTCGTGAAAATGATTCGATTTATTTGGCATTTGTCATAAGTAAAAGCAATAATCACGAAGAAGAAATCCCGGATGAGAAATTAATTTAAATATCTATAATTGAGAAAGATTAATAGAAAAAATTATGCTGCCTGTAAATCGCAAAAGATATTTATAATTATTAAATACTTGAATTTAAGTATTTAATAACTTTGATAAATATTTAATAACTTCTTATAGAGATAAAAAAGTGAATTACAAAGGTAATTAAAAAGATAATTTAAGACAATTTAAAAGAAGATAAATTCAGTATATTAATCACATGACTTCATCGAATATCGTTGTAAAAGATAATAGACTTATTCTTATCCACAATAATGACACAACATTTAATATAATCTTCCTAAATTTCAGCTACAGCGAGGATGGTGATGAAAGAACGATCACCTGATTATTATACACTTATTATTAATAGTAATATTTACTGACCAGCTTATTAATATCAATGTAAAAAAATTATGCTCTCAGTGAATGCTTAAAATTATCATAAACATAATCCATTATGCCTTATATTCCTTACAATCATCACATATAAATATAGATTCGGCGACTAGCGTGAGAGTAATAATGCTTTTACGTCCTCGATGAATAAAAAAAGTGTGAATAAAAAATTACGTCAAAAAATATTCCATCTTTTAGAGCTAAAAATATATAATTATTACAATTATATTATCATTAGAATTATATAATTTTGTTATATAAATTATATAATAAAAGTATCTAATTTTAATATAATCTTATTACATTAACGGTATTGTTTCGTTTTCGTATATGTCCAATTGAGAGACGTATCGATAATCCATCTCCGGATTAATCATAAAAGCATAATTACTCGCGCAAGTGCATCTTTACATTTGGCCTCTTAATTCATTTTCGTTCCTCGCTTCTCGTGCATCCAATAGCTCTCCTGCTGATACTCGCACGGAATTACGTAGTGACGATTCCTAAAGGAATCAAACAAGCATCGCTGACCGAATGTATATATATGTGTATTCCCGCATCAAAGTCCACTACAGCCTCGTACCACATACGTTCTATCGTCAGACAAGCATACATCGCACCTATATTCAAGTTCGATTGTTTGGTACACGCGCGGCCTGTGCATCTTTATAATTCTCCCTTACATTTTATTTATCATTTTACGCTATCGGTGGGTCGTCGTCGTCGTCATCGTCTCTCGTGACTATGACATTGCCGTAACGATTGTGACGATACTGCCGAAATCGTTGTAGCCATTTGTATCGTCTCGCGCCGAAATACAGCAGTACACCGACTACTATGAGGAAGGTGGGTATCAGCAGACCGGCGGCTACGGAGCTACCTAAATCAAATTGATTGAGAATTTAGTCGCTAACGTTCGCGTTAGCTATCACCAGTTGTTAGCTTTGACGGATCGATCATATTCTTCCTGTCGCTTCTTAACATATCAGTGAATGAATAATAGAGAAGTTAAACGGGGTTATCTAATCATGAGTTAAGACGCTCATAAACGAGCGTAAGGCCGACTGTACTCGGATATTGTCCGTGAAATGTTTTTTAAAATATATCTTCGAAAGGTGACAATGTTATCAAAACCCTATTTGTTAGCAGTTAGAAGAACAGGTGTCCCTAATTTTTTTCATCATAAGATGCTGATGTTGAAGAGCAAACAAACAACATTCAACAGCGCATTACTGCGTTTCCCGGGGTGTGCACGTACCTCCTGACTCGGACCTCTGCTCTGGCCTGACGGTGGTAACGTCGACGGTCTCCGCCGTGGATTTAATCCTAACACATTCGCCAACATTCGCAAAATAAAAATCTCGTTGGCACTCGCAGAACTGCTGGCCGGTGCTGGTTTCAAGGCACCTCTGATTCTTACCGCACTGCACGATGAGTACCGAAGCGTTACACGGCCTGTGCGGTTGTTCGTCATCGCCCTCTGAAAAGAATCGCCATCAATACTTTAAAAGTGAATGAATCGCCCGAGCGATTCAACGTCCAGCGGCATTGCCTCCGACTTGCATTCAGTAAACTCGCGAGCTAAATCTCCGCTTTACGTTACAGCTAAAAATAGAATACTTCTTCACGACGTATAGAAAGAACATTTATGTGAAATTGCGAAACTTCGTAAAAACCAATTGCATTTATTATTGAACATTTCGAATAAATATTATATTTTGTGATATACGAGTATAAAAACACAGAGATATCGGCAACACATTTTAAAACAGCTCGAGAAATAAATATTCGCTGGAAAATCTACAAAAACGTTGCAAAAAGATAATGATTAAAAACACGAGTCGTCATTTTAAAACTGCATGTAAAATCAAGAAAGTTTCTACATGTTAATCTAGTCAACTAAAAATATTTGCTGCCAACGTTATCTGCTGGAATAATAATAAGGAGATTTGCTTCGCTCACTCGCTGATAAAGTAACGTGTGTGAAGACAGCATCTCAAGTGTTAGCATCTCACAAATAAACTGCAAATTCACTTGCATCCAGCATAGTTCTACAGTTCCTGATAATTTTTAACAATAGTTCTGATGAATTTACTATTAAAATCGCATTTTTAAGAAATGAGATGCTAACTTCCAAAAACACCTGACAGCATCTCATCGTATTTCGAATACATGATCACGGAGGAGTAAGATTCCATAGAGTTCTCCAGTCTAGACACATTCTGTCAATAGTTCTGACGATTAAACTCCGTAGAAAATAATTTATAATTGCAAAACCCATCTGATCCCATGTCTATGAAGCTGGCGTGGAAACTCACTAATTGTTTACAGTTCTAGAGTTTCTCTATGAGTTAAACAAATATTTCCGACCATTAAAGCAAAAGAATTGATTCAAAATTGACTAAGACGACAACTTTACGCTGCGTCTTAATTTGTCTTACAGCAGTTCCCTTACTATATCTCATCAGATTTTGATTTGCAGTTAAAAACGAGTTCTATAAAAAGTTCTGCAGTTTAAAACCAAAAACATCGATTAAAATAACGTAAAAAACTAACGAATATAGTGTAACAAATATATCAAACTGAACGATTTTTCAGAGTTCTGGCTTTTCCAACATAGTTCTGTATAATTATGAATACATTTATGCATTTTTTAAAGAGTTCTAAACACTATCAACGTTGTGTTTTCAAAAAAATTAATACTGCCCGAAAAACGCATTTTAATGCAAATAAAGGTGAGATGCTGGACGATATTCGAGAGTTCTACTGATCGTAAAATATTTTTCGCGCAGTTCTAAATGTATTTAACAATTTCCTAAAGAGTTCTGGGCACCACCAGCGTTGTGTTATTTTTCAAATAATTAATACTGCCTGGAAAACTCATTTTAAGACAGATAAGGGTGAGATGCTAGTCGATATTCGATAGTTCTGGTCTTCGTAAAATATTTTTCATGCAGTTCTAAACGTATTTAACAAATTCCTGAAGAGTTCTGAGCATTACTATCGAGCCAGAACTATCGAATATCGACTAGCATCTCACCTTTATTTGTCTTTAAATGCATTTTCCGAGCAGTATTAATTATTTAAAAAATAACACAACGCTGGTAATGCTCAGAACTCTTCAGGAATTTGTTAAATACGTTTAGAACTGCATGAAAAATATTTTACGATGACCAGAACTATCGAATATCGACTAGCATCTCACCCTTATCTGTCTTAAAATGCGTTTTCCAGGCAGTATTAATTATTTAAAAATAACACAACGCTGGTAGTGGCCAGAACTCTTCGAGAAATTGTTAAATACATTTAGAACTGCATGAAAAATATTTTACGATGACTAGAACTATCGAATATCGACTAGCATCTCACCTTTATCTGCTTTTAAATGCATTTTCCGAGCAGTATTAATTATTTAAAAAATAACACAACGCTGGTAATGCTCAGAACTCTTCCGGAATTTGTTAAATACGTTTAGAACTGCATGAAAAATATTTTACGATGACCAGAACTATCGAATATCGACTAGCATCTCACTCTTATCTGTCTTAAAATGCATTTTCCAGGCAGTATTAATTATTTAAAAAATAACACAACGCTGGTAATGCTCAGAACTCTTCGAGAAATTGTTAAATACGTTTAGAACTGCATGAAAAATATTTTACGATGACCAGAACCATCAAATATCGACTAGCATCTCACCCTTATCTGTCTTAAAATGCGTTTTCCAGGCAGTATTAATTATTTAAAAATAACACAACGCTGGTAGTGGCCAGAACTCTTCGAGAAATTGTTAAATACGTTTAGAACTGCATGAAAAATATTTTACGATGACCAGAACTATCGAATATCGACTAGCATCTCACCTTTATCTGTCTTAAAATGCGTTTTCCAGGCAGTATTAATTATTTAAAAATAACACAACGCTGGTAGTGGCCAGAACTCTTCGAGAAATTGTTAAATACGTTTAGAACTGCATGAAAAATATTTTACGATGACCAGAACTATCGAATATCGACTAGCATCTCACCCTTATCTGTCTTAAAATGCGTTTTCCAGCAGTATTAATTATTTAAAAAATAACACAACGCTGGTAATGCTCAGAACTCTTCAGGAATTTGTTAAATACGTTTAGAACTGCATGAAAAATATTTTACGATGACCAGAACCATCAAATATCGACTAGCATCTCACCCTTATCTGTCTTAAAATGCGTTTTCCAGGCAGTATTAATTATTTAAAAAATAACACAACGCTGGTAATGCTCAGAACTCTTCGAGAATTGTTAAATACGTTTAGAACTGCATGAAAAATATTTTACGATGACCAGAACTATCGAATATCGACTAGCATCTCACCTTATCTGTCTTAAATGCATTTTCCGGCAGTATTAATTATTTAAAAAATAACACAACGCTGGTAATGCTCAGAACTCTTCGAGAAATTGTTAAATACGTTTAGAACTGCGTGAAAAATATTTTACGATGACCAGAACTATCGAATATCGACTAGCATCTCACCCTTATCTGTCTTAAAATGCGTTTTCCAGGCAGTATTAATTATTTAAAAAATAACACAACGCTGGTAATGCTCAGAACTCTTCAGGAATTTGTTAAATACGTTTAGAACTGCATGAAAAATATTTTACGATGACCAGAACTATCGAATATCGACTAGCATCTCACCCTTATCTGTCTTAAAATGCGTTTTCCAGGCAGTATTAATTATTTAAAAAATAACACAACGCTGGTAATGCTCAGAACTCTTCGGAATTTGTTAAATACGTTTAGAACTGCATGAAAAATATTTTACGATGACCAGAACTATCGAATATCGACTAGCATCTCACCTTATCTGTCTTAAAATGCATTTTCCGGGCAGTATTAATTATTTAAAAAAATAACACAACGCTGGTAATGCTCAGAACTCTTCCGGAATTTGTTAAATACGTTTAGAACTGCATGAAAAATATTTTACGATGACCAGAACTATCGAATAGCGACTAGCATCTCACCCTTATCTGTCTTAAAATGCGTTTTCCAGGCAGTATTAATTATTTAAAAAATAACACAGCGCTGGTAGTGGCCAGAACTCTTCGAGAAATTGTTAAATACGTTTAGAACTGCATGAGAAATATTTTACGATGACCAGAACTATCGAATAGCGACTAGCATCTCACCCTTATCTGTCTTAAAATGCGTTTTCCAGGCAGTATTAATTATTTAAAAAATAACACAGCGCTGGTAGTGGCCAGAACTCTTCGAGAAATTGTTAAATACGTTTAGAACTGCATGAAAAATATTTTACGATGACCAGAACTATCGAATATCGACTAGCATCTCACCCTTATCTGTCTTAAAATGCATTTTCAAGGCAGTATTAATTATTTAAAAAATAACACAACGCTGGTAATGCTCAGAACTCTTCGAGAAATTGTTAAATACGTTTAGAACTGCATGAAAAATATTTTACGATGACCAGAACCATCAAATATCGACTAGCATCTCACCCTTATCTGTCTTAAAATGCGTTTTCCAGGCAGTATTAATTATTTAAAAAATAACACAACGCTGGTAGTGCCCAGAACTCTTTAGGAAATTGTTAAATATATTTAGAACTGCGCGAAAAATATTTTACGATCAGTAGAACTCTCGAATATCGTCCAGCATCTCACCTTTATTTGTATTAAAATGCGTTTTTCCGGGCAGTATTAATTTTTTTGAAAACACAACGTTGATAGTGTCTAGAACTCTTTAAAAAATGCATAAATGTATTCATAATTATACAGAACTATGTTGGAAAAGCCAGAACTCTGAAAAATCGTTCAGCTTGATATATTTGTTACACTATATTCGTTAGTTTTTTACGTTATTTTAATCGATGTTTTTGGTTTTAAACTGCAGAACTCTTTATAGAACTCGTTTTTAACTGCAAATCAAAATCTGATGAGATATAGTAAGGGAACTGCTGTAAGACAAATTAAGACGCAGCGTAAAGTTGTCGTCTTAGTCAACTTTGAATCAATTCTTTTGCTTTAATGGTCGGAATTATTTGTTTAACTCATAGAGAAACTCTAGAACTGTAAACAATTAGTGAGTTTCCACGCCAGCTTCATAGACATGAGATCAGATGGGTTTTGTAATTATAAATTATTTTCTACGGAGTTTAATCGTCAGAACTATTGACAGAATGTGTCTAGACTGGAGAACTCTATGGAATCTTACTCCTCCGTGATCATGTATTCGAAATACGATGAGATGCTGTCAGGTGTTTTTGGAAGTTAGCATCTCATTTCTTAAAAATGCGATTTTAATAGTAAATTCATCAGAACTATTGTTAAAAATTATCAGGAACTGTAGAACTATGCTGGATGCAAGTGAATTTGCAGTTTATTTGTGAGATGCTAACACTTGAGATGCTGTCTTCACACACGTGATAAAGTAATGCTGCTAAAATAATGCAAGCTCAATTCGTCAAAACAACAAAAACAATGTTCAAATACTACAAAATTATGATTATTGAGGTAACATTTAAATTTTAATCCAATCAATAAACGTGATAACTTTGTGATAACAAATAAAGAGGAAAAAAGAGAGAATATGAATCATATTTTGTTATTATACAGATCGCTCTCCGAGACATTCTAAAGAGATTAATCATTCCATCTAAAAAGAACATTCATCCAAAAAACAATAACATATTATATGTAGATAAATCTTGCATTGAATAAAGAGATTACGTGTGATTCGAAAGCTTTGTTCGAGACTGCCTGTGCAATCTTGAAGAGATAAGCCATGTAATTGTCAAGACAATGCGACATACACACCATACACGCATAAATCGATGATTATACATAGATACACGCATCATGTGAGTCTTAATCGAACGCGCTACGTTTCTTATCCGTCTCGTTATCACCGGCCAACGTTTCATTATCTCATCCAGAGCAGAAGACACAAAGAGACACGAGGATGAATGGCATTTTCGTAACTCCATCGAGAGCCCGCGTGACGCGTGATTGGCTGAATCAGTTAATAGAGATGAATTCGTTTTATCAACAGCATATACGGGGAGTTAACTGCACTGAGGTTGAATCAAGCGTATTATGGGACTTGGTTTTTATTAAAATGACTGGTGTTACATTAATTCTATAACGTCATTCTACGTGATTTCTCTCGTTGAAATAACGATGTGAAAATACGTGGAAATGTACACGTCATTCCATAAATTACCGGAAATAAAAATTAACGTTAAAGAAAATTTTATGTTGAAAAAAAAATTTCTCGCACATCAAGATTTTACCTTCGCGAATAAGATTAGTATCGCTGGCCGTAAATACGACTTTACAATACTGCCACAATTTACGTCGGCCGATCGTAAGGCGCGTTTGAATATAATCACGTAATTCAGAGACCGGCAGATTCGCAGTCGTTGGTGTCGAGTTTCAACGGTTTCAGGGTTTCGAGATATCGTATTCGATTCATTTATTGCATTCTCGTTGAGTCGCGGCACACAATGCGGATCACTTTTCCGCGATAACGTCGTAAAATCGGATCGTTCGGGTGAACAAAGAGTCCTGTTCATCTCGCTTTCATGAAGTCTCACAGCGGGCGGCGATCCGCCGTTAAAACGTACCAGAATCGAAAGGAAATTCTATTCGAAGAGACATTCCTACCGCGGGTTGGGATTACACGTGGATTGTGTAACTATCTTCTACTCGATAACACAGAATCCGAAGCGATATCGGAAGACTCGTCGGAAGAGAATGAGAGGGATAATAATCATCGCGAACAAACGATCATCTAAGATCGAAGCAGCTCCGAATTATCCGCGTCCAGAGAATAGCGACGTTTGTTACAAAATCTTCACATGCTTATCAGAATCAAAGTTTAAAAAAAAATTAGAACATTGCGCGTTAATTGATACGTAAAAAGTGCATTGTCCAATTAGCAGAAGGGAAAATTGGAACTAATATTTTGCCGATATTCCATTCGGTACGAAAGACAGCTGCCAATATCTCGAATTATTGAAAAACATCGCGACCAACAAAATATTCTGATAACAACAACGCGAAATCAATGCAATTCCGCAAACTTCGCCTGCGTAAGTAAGAAAATATGGAATCTGTCGACTTGCTGCTATCGCGCTATCGTGACTTTCAAATAATATAATTGATACGGTGGTATACGGCAAAAAAGGATATGCTAAAAATACGAGAAAAAGTACAGAACAGCTCCCGATAGTCCCGATGCAGATTTAATAATCTCGGAGTGAAAACTCGTGTTACGATGTTATCCATAAAACTAAATGTTACTCGAAAAGAAAGCTACAGGAACACTGTTCGCGTGTCTTCGCTCAATTCCACGTCGACTATCCAATTTCGTCCGACCGAGTTTCGCCACGTAAACGCGAATTCACCGAAGGATTTCACGTGCGCGTGTAAAACAGTATCCCTCGCAGGCTCGTCTCATTTATTATGTACGAGCCATGAATACCCGCGTAAGACACTCAAGTCTTCACTTGGGATTTCCCGGAGCATACCTTATTAAGGCATATCTGGAATATCCTTTTAAGAAAATTGGTTAGAAGGTAAAAGAAGATACGAAAGAAACGTAAAACGCTGATATATCGAGAGACTGGCACCTAAACTTATTTTGAATACGCGATTGGGTACAGAGTATTTCGTTATTAACACTCCGTATACATTATTCCGTTATCGCGTACGAAAGCGCTGCGGTACACGAAGGCGGGCGGCCACGTGCAGTACACGTGTAAGTCAAATAAACAAACATGTAATGAAAGTAGGAGCAAAGTAGGCGGAGGAAATCGTGCGTTTTCTCGCCCACCGAGGATGTTAAAATACGCGCGCGGAACGTCGATATTCGGTCGGTTGTCTTTTCGACGAATTCTTCGCGCGCGAGCGCATGCTTATATAACCTTCCGGTTATTTAAATTAATACAAGGGCCGTTGTAATGTGGAACGGCGTGCATGAGCTCGCAACATCGTCGAGTTGTCTCGTTTTCGAGACGCGGCACGGTATATACGGCCGACATACAGATATACGATCGATAAAAACAGACGGCGGATGAAACAATGTTAGGGCCAAAGCACATATGACAGTCGTAGTCGTGGACGTAAGTAACGCACAAGCTTTGGCGTATCCTAATCTGTCAGGTTGGGGACTACGACCGTCGTATATCGCTACGTCATGTTATGTGCTTTGGCCCTTAAACATCGACGATGAAGCCGATTGCGACATACCCGTGCGATTACGTGACCAATAAACCGTCGAAGGTTTCCGGAAAATCTCTACCTGACAAAAATGTAATTTTCCTAGATAAAAACGAACCCTCGTCACCGACAAGTCACGGTGCTCAGATAGATTAACACTGTAGAGGTGTAGAGTATTCAAAATGTGATGTTTTCTTCTGAGGAATCTAAAAAAAAACGTTGGCAGAAACGAAACGAAAAAGGCACAAAGCCAATTCGCCAAGAAGCAGAAATTTTCATGAAAAAACGATGATACGAAACGCAAGATAAATGTATCATTGTACGTGTCATTTGCGTGACATAAAATGCACACGAGATAAAAATATCCAGCACACATTAATTAGGAATGAAAAAAGCATGCAATTCAATATCGACGTATAATAAACTGACGCGGCACTAATTGCGTCACGGTTCGATTTCTACCCCGAAGCTATCGACGATTATGCAATAAAAAAAAAATGGGAAGAGCACATGGACGTACAGATGCGAAAATGCGTGGCGAGATAAAAAACATATCCTTAAGAAGACGGTAATGTTATCGCAAATGAGTTCCTCGCGCACGCTTCGACGTCGTAATTATCGGGGGAAAAAACACGGAGCCCTCGTAATAGACTTGAAGACTGAACGCAACGTAAAAATGCAATAGACTGAATAGACGATAAATCAGCGAGCGCGATGCGAAGAAAGATGCTTCAACGGAGGTCGAGGTCGAGACGTATATCTATTCGATATTCGATCAACAGAGAACGATACAAACAAAGCGAGATATTCGTTCTCTGTTGATCGAATATTCATTTGTTACTTCGATGTACATTTATCTGCGAAATTCGACGAATTGTTTTGCGTGGACAGAAAACGCGCGGACGAAATTTCCACGCTGAGAAAAGAAAATGTTAACTTGACTTAATGCGTTCAACTGATTACTACTTTTTTTTATCAAAATATTTAAGTATTTAAATTAAATACTTATACGACAGATTAAATCTAACATGACTTAAATAGTTAAATATTTCAATTTAAAAAAAATAGTAATCCGTTGAACGCATTTAGTCAAGTTTTTCTCAGTGCATTAATACCGGAGCTCCATTTTCTTTTTCTCTTGGAGCAGCTCGATATTTTTTAAACACAGTCCTCGGCAGCGCTGCATTGTCTCGCCAATTACTTGCATTTTTATCATTCGCGCGTACCGTCGACAGATTGTAAACCGCGATATTGCAAAATTATCGCCGTTTATCACTTCCTGCAATTCCGCGAAACGCATTAAAGACGTGTCCACACGTAATTATGTATAATAAAAAATAATAAGACACGTTAGCTATTGATGTTTCTCGCCGGGAAAAACGCTTCGTTTTCGACACAGAACCGCCGGAAACGTAAGAAAACGAGAGGGTACGGGAGCGTCACACGTGTTACGGGTTCTGGATTCTGGCCATTCTGGGTTCTGGGTCGATTCCGCGTAGGAGCAGCCGAGGGTGCTCCTCCGTCTCTCAGGCCCGTGATTTCGAGAAGGAACGACGGAGACGGAGGCGACGGCGAGGCACGGTGAAAGAAAGACAGAGAGGGAGAGAGAAAGAGCGGAAGAAGACCATTGTAGCTAAGCTGGGGTAACTACGGCGGCTCGCTCGGACGGACCAATTTCGCGGCCGCTCCGGCTTTAATTTACCAGCCAGACAGCGGGCCTGGCACGACACTCTCTTTCTTTCCCTCTCTCTCTCTCTCTCTCTCTTTCGCTCACTCTCTTTCTCTTCACCATGTATATGTATATACGCGAGAATAAATCCAACGTGTGCACTCACCTGCGCGACCGAGCGTCGACAGAACGGCGAGACTCGCCACGATGAGATAGCAGAAAACGTCGCTGCTCCGCATCTTTCCCTCGTCGGCTTCCTTCCCGTCGTCCACTCGTCTACCTTCTCGTGCCGTCAACCCGCGCGCGTCAACCGCGATCACATAATAATAAACGTACGCGTCGGGTATTTCAAAGGTCGCCCGCACCGCACCGCACGCTCGCGCTCGCGCGTCTCGCCCTCTCTGTCGCTCTCTCGCTCCCGCCGCGTCGTCGTCGTCGCCGCCGTGTGTCGTCGTCGTCGTCGTCGTCGGTCCCGTCGCTCCCGCCGTCGCGGTCGTCGCCGAGCCGGGAAAAACGGAGAGAGTCGCCCACAATGGGGGTCCGCGCCTCGCCGGTTCAACGCTCAACGAACGCGCGTCAGCCGCCGGCGCATCACAACGCTCGTCGGCCGGCCGCCACCGCTTTTGACAGATAAATGCCACGCCGCGCGCCGCGGTACGCGTTCAATCATCTGTTATTAAACGACCATTTGCAATTATCGAAGCCAATTGGACCGTCGAGAAGTCGCCGCCGACGCCGACGCGCTCGAGATCTCGCGATTCTCGACTCTCCGATATCTCGCAGAGGCTGAGTAGGCCGACTCCGAGTTTTGCGGGAATTTCAAAACGAAGATTGACGAGTAACGAGGAAAAAGTCAGCTTTGAGAATCGAATTTTTCATACACATAGATACTGAAATATTCCGAAAATTCTCATCTAATTATTTCTGAAAGTATCTGAGAAATTTGACATATTTTTTTCAGAATTGTTCATAAATCTAAAATATGAGAAATTCTTAGAAAACTGAGAAAATATTTTCACCAGGAACAACGTCAACATTTTGCTACTTTTATTGTGTCTTAAAAAAATACGTCATTTCCTTATTTAAAAATTTAAACCCTGTTTTCTCCAAATTTTTATAACAATGTAGACACGATTCTTTAGTTCTACGATACAGATATACGGATAAATACGAATTTATGGAAAATGAAGGAATCGAATCCACGGAGGAGTCTATCACGTGATCGCGTGGGTGACGTCCTCACGCGAGTCACGCGTGCCGCGCGTGCGCACGGTAAATCCCGCCGTAAAAATTTGCCCCTTCATCAGCTCCATGCTCTATAGCTCTATAGCTCTATCCCTGTCATCATCGGATTGCATCGGATGGCTTCGTGACGACGACAACAGCAGCACGTGGTGTCATGGCGAGTGGTGTTGTTAGAAGACGCCGCTAGCCGCTAGCGGCTAGCCGAGTACCCCGCGTCCGCCCGATCGCGTGTTCCCTGACTCGAGGTGTTGACTTAAAAGCGTTCACGATGAAGGAGGATTCCGTGTTGAGCTTCAGGTGGCAGAGCTTCCCGACGCACATGGTCGGCTCGCTCGATACCTGTTACGAAAAACAGCAGTTCGTCGATCTCTCCCTGGTGTGCAAGGACGGCACGATCCTCAAGTGTCACAAGATGGTCCTGGCCAACTCCAGCTCCTTCTTCCGTCGTCTGCTCCTGGCCAACGACCATCCGCATCCGATGATCGTCCTGCACGACATCGAGGCCGACGATCTCAAGACGCTCGTCAACTTTATGTACTGCGGCGAGATACAGGTGGTCCAGAGCGAGGTTAAGCGACTGCTCAAGCTCGCCGAGATCCTCGAGGTCACCGGGCTACGGCACATCCCGATCTCGTTGCTGCCCGACGGCTCCAACAACAAGGAGCACTACGACGCGTCGAAGAAGACGACGGTGTCGCGATTGCGACTGGAGGAAACCAGGAACTCGTCCGGTAGGAACGTCGCCGTCGGCTCGGAGCACGAAACGGCCACGAAAACGCAGAGTAAGCCAACTATGCAGACGAGGCTTATGACCAAGGCGAATCTTTACAAAACGACAGCCAAAGTCCCTCAGGAAACGTCCAAGAACGAGGAGATCAACATAAACGAGCTATGTCAACGGCTAGAGACCAGCAACTCCGGCATCAGTATTATAGACATTAACGAGCCAAGTACAAGTAGAGGAGTGCGGAGAATGCCGTCCCCGATGCAGCGAAAAGAAAGAAGAAAGGAATTACCGACGCAGCCTGAGATCAGTTGGCAGAGTGTCCTGTCTACGATAACGAGCAAGCCTCTATCCTTCAAGAAAGTGCGTTGCATCATGGACGAAGTAGAGATCACACCGGGAAAGCCATCCACTTCTGTACCAGAGAATAGACTAAATGAGCCGCTAGACAGGAGAAAAGTTAAGAGGCACCAGTCCAGCAGTGAAGATAACAGTTTAAATGCGGTTTACATAAAGGACGAAATCGATATATCTTCGGACATGGAAGAAGACGTTGACATGGATCCTCTGGAAGTTGACGAAATTGACAATGAGAACTCGGAAAGCAGTAAGACCATGCAACAGTTCTTTTCTCAGATATTGGTCCATCCGTTAAATAAGAACACTCATCCACATACGGAATTCCCTCCTAGAAAAGATTCAAATGGTTAATGTGACTAAGATTTTTCATAAATCCATAAATAAGTGTATATAAATTTCGCTCACTTATTAAACTTTGATATTCATATACGTAACATTGGAGGTTCCAAACTGTTTATTAACTGCTCATCATTTCCTCATTTTTGTGTTACATCAGCTTGCTGTTTTACAATAAAGCTGTGTAAATCGTAACTTATTTTAAAATCTAGCTGTACGATTAATATTATTGTTTAATATGCGTCTTATTTATGCGACATTTTAATTAATATGTATCAATTACATATATATACGCATACAGTAGATATATAGCGTAAGAAACCATAGCAACTCGATTGTATAGCGGTTTCCTTGGAAGCAAACTTGACGCGTCTCCTTATAGATAAGTTTTTGCAATTGTTCCTACGATTTTACATAAAAAATGAACATGGATATAAAGAATAAAGTAAGTTGTGATGAAGTAGAACAAGCACGTCATATTATTAATAACTTAAACTCTGATAGAAATATAACCGAAGAAGAGTTTCAAAATTTCATGCATCGCGTTACTGAAGTAGGTAGGTATAGCATTCGATTATACTGCATGCAAATCGAGATGCAAATGTAAATGCAAATTTACATCTGTCAATAAAATTCTTCGTTCAGAGAAAATCGTGAAGAAGTTGGCATCTTCCGACCAAAAGGAGCAAGAATGTGGGAAAAAGTTAGCCGATGAGATCTTAGAGAAAGGTGTTCAGAAAGAAATCTATGAAGACGGAGAGGTAAAAATTAAAACCGATCGGTCAGTAATTAATAAATATCCGTCAAAGAAATATGACTCTTCCAATGATCCGAACAAAATGTCGCGAGGTAGATTGTTCATTTATTCATATATTACGCTACTGTTTTATCTATTTGACGCGCAGCGATAAATTATAAATTGACACGATTTATATGTACAGAGATGTTCATGAAGAGCGTGGAAGACGATGCTAAAAAACGAGCTGAAGATCGCAAAATTAGAAACGAACGAGCGGAAACGTTGAAAAGAATTGCAAACGGTGCATTTAAAGAAGCCGATTACGAGAAGGCCGTGACTTATTACAGTAAAGCGTTAGAACAACGTAAGGATTCCTCCGTATTGTGGAATAATCGTGCATTATCGTATACGCACCTCGGATTATTCGAAAAAGCCTTGCACGACTACGAGTGGGCATTAAAACTAAATGATTCAAATTTAAAAGCTCTTTTGAATAGCGCTAAGTGTTACATGCATCTCAGAAACAGGGAGAAGAGTAAAGAATATATACAGATGGCCAAAGAAAGAAATCCACATTTCAACAAATTTATCGATGGTATGGTCGAATATTTTAGAAACATTTTTTATTTTACACATCGCCTTTAATAACAATTTATTTTACGTTTTACAGAATTTCAGGAAAATATAAAGCTTCAGTTTAACGTTCAGGCAATCAATGACGATGAAATACAGTAACTTCTTTTTCCAGAGAGATTATACATAAACATTATTTTATATAATATATATATAAATTATATAATAAATTACGGTTAATAAATTAACAATAGATAAATGCTTAGTACCAGTATATATTTCATTGTGATTTTCGGCATAATTTTCATTGTAATGCCTAAGTATTCTGAATAATATCAAGATTGTTCTATACTTGTTGCATTACCTTCTTTAATTTCTGACAGAGATCTTGGTTCATGTAAGAAAACTGTACACTCAATGCCCTGAAAAATAAAACGCAATATCTATATAACATCAATTCAGAACTGCAAAGCAATCTTATATAATAAATATATATTTACCTGCATACGCGCTGCTCTTACAAATCCTTCATTAGCAGAAACGGTGATGCTTTTCATACTTTCGCCTGTTGCAAAAATCAATCGCGATCGATCTTTAATTTTACCGCCTAAACGCAGCTCCATAATTCGTCCAGTGGTCACATCGTCAACAATTCGCACTTTCTTTAACAATTCGTGCGCCCGCTGCGTCTCTTTCGGACCACCGATAACATCGATGATATTCATAAAATTATTATGTGCCGTCTGGCAGACCATAAGTTCCTTGTCTCGGAACAGATTTTCTAGGATTGGTTTTATGGGACGTTTTCTTTCCATTTCTGCTTGCTGGGTAAGTAACGGCTCTCGATAAACGTAATTATTATATCCATTAGCCATGTTCGTAACGTAAGCCAGTAGCGCCGATACATCCAGATTCAGAAGTCTTATTTCGGTTGACAGTACAGATGTATTTAACGACTGCAGGTCCACATTCAAATCCTTTTCGGAATCGCTTGTAGAGTCTTTGGAGAAATCCAGTTCATCTTGTTCTACCTCCAAAAAAATAAACAGAACAATAAGTATACATCGAGTTATATTATTTTCCACATGATATAATTGAATTTCTTTAAATATGTATCATAGATAAATTATACTGACTGTTTAAGTTCTCGTCATTCGAATCTATCCTATCTCCCTCCACGATGATGCCCATTTGCTCCAATTGCAAGGCTAGCGGAACCTCTATGCCGTAAGCAAAGTGAAATATCACATCTGGTGGCCTGTAGTGATGCAGATGGCACTTGCTACATACAAGATACGAATTGGCTTGGTCCAGGACAGATTTCTGTCCGTATTCTCCATTGCCCAGAGATATCAGAGTTAACGCTCTAGCATTCCTCGCTATAACCTTCACCCACGAAGCGCCGCTATTGCACACCATGTCAACCTCCAGACGGGACTTCTGATACTTGAAAGGTCTCATCACGTTGACAGGATCCTTTGCGCAGGACAGCCGAGCCACCATAGCGTCGAGGTGAGTCAGGTTCGAGCTCTGAAGGTGTTTCTTCTTCAAGTTTCCCGTATACTGCACCTTTGTGAGAAAAGTATCAAGTTATAAATCTGCTAAATTCGACTTGAATGCTCTTAGATTAAATTTACCAGATGGAGTAGAATAAACTAAAACTTTCGCTCATTTCCAGATCACAATAGATGCGTTCGAGATGTATATTCCCCGTTATTGTCTACATCGAAATTTAATTAGTCTTACCTTTTCCAAGAATTTTATCTCCTGCTGAATCTTCCGTATCAG
This sequence comes from Temnothorax longispinosus, assembly GCF_030848805.1. NCBI lineage: Eukaryota > Metazoa > Arthropoda > Insecta > Hymenoptera > Formicidae > Temnothorax > Temnothorax longispinosus. Next base: position 11,996,378 of record NC_092369.1, read on the forward strand.
TTTGTCAATCCCGTCGATCTTGTCCATGAGCTTCAACCGCTCGACCATGCTGTGGCCGCTGGCGATCTTCTCCTCGAGGCACTGGAGCAGCTCCGGCAGTTCGTCGCCTTCCATCTCGCCCTCCATCTTCGCGACGGGACTTGACGGGGCTCCTCGCCGACGGCCGACGGTCAGTCGCGCGAACGGAATCGAATCTTCCTCACGACGGCCACGACCGCATGCGACGGCAACAGCGGTCGAGCGGTGTGCATGGTGCGTGCAGCCATCTTGCGCCGCGGGTCAATATCACGTTCGCGTAATGTCGTCGGCTCGCTGCGGCTCGCGGCTAGTGTCAAACTCACCTCAATTAACCTCAACCAAAACTTTTCGCTCTCCGACACTCGACTCGGACTGACAAGCGACAGTCGATGCCGACGACGTGCGTGCCGCGGCGCGACGTTACGCGTCGTTACGTGACGCGAAGCGGTGCCGACGGGTGCGGGACGACGAGAACGAAGATCGCGGGAACGACGACGACGTCGGCGAGGAAGACAACGACGACGACGGGGACGACGTATACGCTGCGCGGAATTTCGCCGTCCACGTGAGCCTCGGCGAAGATCGAAGATCTCCCGCCGATCTGCGCCCGACGGAAACGACAGTCGTTTGAGTAGTCACCGCAAAACGAAAGGGAAAATGTCCATCAGGGCCAAGATCATAGAGAATCCAGAAGTGCCGGGTGAGTCGTCCGTCATCCCCGGGACGAGCCTTTATACCCTTCCTCTCGCTGCGACGGGGAATCCATTCACCTCGCAATAACGACAGCGCGAAACCGATGGCAAGAATAAAAAAAAGAAAAAGATGCAGTTCCCCGGGACGCGTCTCGCGGTCCCGGAAGATTGTCTCAATTAGCGCGCGATCCGGTAATTGGGATTATTTGAAGCTCCGTAGCTGCCGGATCGTGACTCGCCGGACGAGACGATTATCATGTGTGTGTATACATGACGAGTAAATTGCGAGCAGCGTACGTCAAAGAGTCACGCAACGCACATACGTGCGTCAGTCGTGCGAGCCCGTAATGACCGTAATGACGTTACATTATGGATTTAATCTACTGTTTGATTTTCTGTTTTGTTAGAGTTTTAAGACGCGCTTACGACGTTTATGTCGATCTCGCAAAAAGGGCAATCAAGGGCCGATCGGCCGATATTTCCGGAGCACGTTTTTGGTTAAAAAATACCAAGAAACTGGGGATAATCGAATGTAAACATGTCCATGTAAAACAGAAACGAATTTCTGTTCGCGATCACGATAATATCTGACATTTCAAGTTAACGTGAGTTGTAATAATGTTCCGAAACGTTTACCAATAAAATTCAGCCTCTTTTAAAATTACCCAGCCAACACATACTTGAATAAAAGACTTCTTAAAAACGCTTAAAAAACATCTAAAGGACTGAAAAATTATTTCGTCTTTCAAAACTTTCTGCTAGCTGGGTATACGAAACAGTTCTGAACAAATAAGAACATGTAGATTCCCTGAAATTGAATTGTTCCAAAAATATACGCTCAAGCGGCATTTTTCGTCCGTCGTCATTTGTGTATCGATTATGTAACTAGCACGATATCGTATAAGTAATATCGAAGATAGCGGCTACGCGTGACGGGTGCTGAAATAAATTACGTCAGTACTGCGGCGCAGACGTGTGATAAGCTAAATATGTATCGCTGCCTGGGCGCGAGATGTAACTATCGCGCGATGTCGCGTGTCTTTGTATCAGCCGGCCCCGCGCGAATTAACGTTACGTATGTATATATTGCGCGCGCGTGCAATTAAATACGATTCCCCTGTAAATTATAAGGAGCGCGATAGACATCTGCGTTTTAGCCACTCGACTTATCTGTACGCCGTTTCTCGCCGAAAGCGAATCATCTCGCCCGGTCCGCGATCATTGGCCGCGTTCAGCAGACGCAACTGTTGAGTTCGTCTTATCAACACTCTGCGTTGCGTGGTTGGTTCTAAAAGCAAGAGCCAATCACACTCGACTGCTACTCAGCGGCTTGGTCTGCTGAACGCGCTCATTATCGCGATCGTAAATCTCGTAGGCCGCGGCGAATCGGTACCGACCACGTCGGTAAAAATAATGCACTGTTGTAAGTCCGAGTGCGCTAATAAACTTGTCCGACACTCTTGACGAAAGTTAAAGATGCTCTTTTTCCTCCCTTTGTTCGTCAACTGCTACACTTTACCGTTAAGATAAAAAAAAACGGTATAAATTGGCATAAAAAAGTATAAATAATACAGGGGCACGAAAACGTGTATCGCTCCATAATTATCTCGCCATGTTACAGATCCGAAAAGCGTCCTCTCACAATAGAATGACAATGATGTGAAAGATTACCGCAGTAAAACCGCGGGATGTCGCATGATTTATAAGTTTCGACTTTTATAAATTCCTACGTGTCTTGAAACGAGAAAAATATGGTACCGCTCTCTGTTCCGGTCAAAGATTCTTTTTTTCTCGCTTTCGTGCGAGAGCGCAGGGATGACTTAGAACTTTTTTTTATCTGCATTCTCTCGCAACAGGACTCGAGTGCTTCCTGCCACCGCCCCCGCCACCGCCGCCGCCGCCACCACCGCCTCCACCGCCACCGCCGCCGTCATCGTTTTCGTCTTCGGCGAACAAATCCTCGAACGGCAATGCACATCCGACAACGACGCAACAGCAACGACCGTCGACAACGAGCGAGAACGTGATGACCGTCGCGACGGCACCGGTGGCGATCGCGACCGATGGGGTTTCTCCGACCCTGGGCACGTTCCCGAATTCGGTGCCCGCCGTGCCACCGAGTCCGTACATGCTGCATTCGACGATGCAACCGCAAACTGCCGGACAAACACCAACCTCGACCCCCTGGTGGATACCCACTGATAACGATACTTCGGAGCTTTATGCTCAATGGTACAGCCCGGCTTACAAGGGTGCAGGTGGTACCGCGCCGGTAGCGTCTCCCGCAGCGACCCCGGCCATGGGAAAGAACAAGAGCAAGAACTTTTACAAACGCAAAAACGAGTTTATCGATCCGGCACAGGATGCGGGTAATTAGGGGATATAGGGTTTAAAAATGTATTCTGAGAGTATGCCTGATGTATTTAAAAATTGGAATTAATGGAAAGCAAACTGTTAATAGTATATAAATATTTATTTCTATGTTTATTCCTCAGAGAAAGTGGCGAGTGCGCAGAGGGAACTGTCGGAGCTGATGAACCCGCTCAAATGTGATCTGTGCAATGCAGTCGTAAGGCCCGGCTAATCGTAATCGGATAATTAGAAACTTTTCTCCGTTTAAATTTAGTTTTATGCCGAGAATAACTCTACAACTGTAGATCTCACGTTCAAGTAATTATGAGCACCGTATATCGACGAAGCGATATCGTACTTTGCAGATGAATTCCACGTTGCAAGCGAAATTGCACTATGACGGCAAGCCACATCAGAAAAAAGTATCGATGTTTCTCAATCAGAGCGTTAAAAAACAGAAAACGGAAGACGGGCAAGTGAGCAGTACGACCAATAACGACTGGCAAAACTACTGTGATGTAAGAGGCCTACAATGTTTTGCCTACAGTTATGTATTTACATACATAAATTGCATATTAATGTACTTCGCATACGATCTACATTGCTAGATATGCAAAACGTGGTTTACGTCGCAAACAGACGCCACGCAACACTACGCGGGCAAAAAGCACATTAGGGCGGCAAACGGCGGGTGTCGGGCAAGGTATGAATCTGCATTCGAGTTGTCTAATAATAATTGCGTTAACGATTCGATAACTTAATAATTAATTTATTTTAACGATTCAGCGCGCGTAACAAATTTAACGATTGAGTTCGGCTACGTTTGTGATAATAACGAAATTGTTGCAACTCGCAGACCGTCGAAGAAGCTGTCAACTCAGAATCAGTACAATCAGGTGGACTCGACGGGCCGCTTCGGAATTGGAATGGCCTTCCAGACGGACGCGCAATCTGCCCCGGCCATGGCACCGATTGTACCTGACGGCATAACCGCGGTGCCTAGTCCAGCCGCGGTACCATCCATGTACACGCCACCACCACATCCTACGCCGTATCGCTGCGACTTGTGCGGAGTCTCGGCCAATCGTCAGGATCAGTTGGAGACGCATAAACGCGGAGCTCGACATTTGAGAATGCTCAAGCTCAATGGACTCTCTGAACCCGGTAGTATTAGTCAGCAAGATAAACACGATATGTATGCGAGTGTGTCGTTTTAATTAACTGATTTGTGTTTTGTTTCAGCTGCCGAAAATGAGAACGCCTCGGAACCTATAGATTATTCTATTTATCGGACACCATCGGGTAAGAAATCGTTACACATTATATAATGATTAAAAAAGAAACATCACGATTAACGCAAGGTCGCTATGGTACAATGAATGATTTTTCGCTTTGCAGGGCAGTATTACTGCGCACCGTGCAATGTATCGTTAAACACGGAGAACACGTTCGCTCAGCACATTGAAAGCAAGAAACACAAAAATCAGTCTAATCCAAAGTTACCCAACGCCGTGGTAGCGGCAAAGAAAGCGAGATTCAAGACAAAATAAAGCCGTGACGACGATATTACTTTCTAACATACAATGCTGCAACATTTTGGTTTTTTTTTGTTGTTCCCCCAACTCGCAATTCCTTGCGTTCGTTTTCACGTGTACCCGTTTTGTCCGTCATAGTTGTACGACAAGGAGATACACAATATTCGTTTTGAGTTAAGTGCAATAAACTCTGATTAGTACGAAACACTGACAAAAACAAAAGTTGCGCGACTGCGTCTCTCGGTGTACGTGCCCCCCCGTCACCGTATTCTGAATTTCATTAAACCGCGGACGGACGGAAGTGCCGAATATTGCGGAATTAACGCGAGGCTAAATCGAGCGTCTGATGGGTGCGACTGATGGGAAACGTAAGTCTGTTAGTTACGCGAGGAGAATATTTACATTAAATACCGATTAACTCTAGATTAAATTTGTAGTAAGTCGAGCGCGGTGATTTAAACGGCGGCTCATTAGAGCGCGTCTCGACGCCGCGACTAATCGTCTTCCGCATTTATTCAATTACGGAGATCATTAACTCGAGCCGCGCGACAGCGTCACGAGATTCGCGAAATCCTCGGCCGGGGGTGCGTGTACACAACATGAAATTTATGTGTCGTTCATTCTCTATCTCTCTCGCGGCCTTCTGCCGCGGTTTATGGGCGAGCGAACGAGCCGAACTCTTGTCTATTAATTACCTCGTATGGCGGAGTGACGTTTCCCGCCTCTTTTTTAGCCGTCCGCGACGAATATGCTTCTCGTAGAATAAAACCGGCGGGAATAAAAACGTCGGTGTAAAACATGAATCAACAACGAAGCACCAAGTAGCGCGACGTTTATGATAGGCGTCTAAAAATGGTAGCGGAGGAATCGAACGACCTTCAACGTTCAAAACGCGAGGAGAACAAACGAGAACATCCAAGGAAATCTTCCATCATCGCGGTCGACGTGATCTCCGAATTCGCCGCGAATTCTCACGGGCCGGGGCCGAACGAGCGAGCCGGGAAGGAAGAACGAGAGGGTTGAGAAATCTCAACGCCGCGGGCGACGCCGTGTATACTCGAAATTCCTCCGAGGCTCTAATATCCCCCCGTTCCCCGCTACTTCCCCCTTTCCATCCTGGATGCGTGACGCACCGCATACCGGCGATTTTCTAATGAATCCCGGCAATTTAGCGGCCCCCGATTCTTCTCCTCGTTTATCGTTTATCTTTTTGGTTTTCCGAGCATGGAGTCCCCCTCCGTGCGGCCCATAAGCAGCGCGAGATTAGGATCGGCCGCGCGCGAGCGGACTTGTAGATCGGTCGGTTTATACCTGCCTGCCTGCGCTTCGGATTTTTTATGACCCCGAGCGCGAGTGGTCCACGTGTAACGCCGTCTCGTTTTTATTTTCCGCCATACGCCCGCTTATATACCCGCCCTACGTCGATGTGTCCCTTTTCCGTCCTTTCGTCTCCCACGGGAGACGCCGCGCCGCTCTCTCCTTGGGTTTTACAACCCGAGAGCCTGCGAGCGAAGTCGCTTCGCTGTACCGTATTTCGTCGCGCGCGTGCAAAGTCGTAAATTAGCGTAATGAATTTGTGTGTGTGTATGCGGGGCATATGCGTTTCCTGTCTAAACATCGTGACCGTTTGGTTACTCGAGAAATCGCATTACTGATGGTACATTATTGATTATTATTTATCGTCATTGTATTATTGTTGCTATTCGATAGGCATCGATGTGCCCCGAACTACAAAATATCATCTCCAGCTGTTTCTCGAATAATCAACGGTCACGATGCGCAAATATTTAAACGGGCAGCATGCGTCTAAATTGCGGGATTATGCTCCAATCCGAGCGTGTCTCCACGTGGTAAGGTCCACTTGTTATTTTCTCGCTCTCCGAGAAAAGAGGAAAAGTTTTATGACGCTTTTACTCGCGCGAACCTCACGTCGAATGATTAAAGCACGATGACACGGTTCGATTTCGTCGACGAGGCCGACGTAGAGAGCGAGGGGGAAAAAAAACACAAATTAATCTGTGACGCGGCGGAGATTTTAAGGAACGTATAAAGTTCCATTAATCGTCCGTCCCGCATTTCGGTGGAATTCGTCTCGATGACTGGAGAGAATTTCTGAGAAGCCTCCGGGTCAGAGTCGCTTCCACCTGCAACGGGCAGTAGCGGTGCAACCAGACGTCGTGACGAAAAAATCAATCGATCGACCGACCGATCGCTCCCTCGTTCGAGTCAAGGCTCCGCCGATCGGTCCCCGTCGTTGTCCTCTCGAACTGCGCTCGATCTCTTGGATAAGGGAGTAACACGCAAAAATCACCTATCGGCCGTGACTCGCGTAGAAAATCGCAGTCGCTGCGCAACGCCACGAGCTATTAGGGACGCATGAATAAACCAGGGAACAAGAGCGAAAAGAAAACGTCCCGATTGCGATATTACTCTTTGTGGAAACGTAGATTATAATCGTAGAAACGTGTGCATAATAATGACAGATATCGAGAGAAACTTCCAAACTTCAAAGTATGCACTCTGTTAAATATTAAAAGATGAAATTCAAATCGATACTTTGAGGTAAATAACATTTTGTTATTTCTAATTATCGTGTGTGTGTCGAAATTTATTATTTTAACACAAAACCGTATTATTTTAACTTCATTGATTGAGTTAAATTAACATTGTTTTAGTTAAATTAACGACATTGATTAGCAGCAGTGGCGACCTATAGGAATGGTTAAACTCAATTTGAGTATAATTTGACGCTATGAATTTAACAGTGTGAGCTGTAAAAAAAACGATGTGAGTAAAATCTGAGAAATGATTATCCGACAAACGGCCGGTTGAAAGTAAATGATAAAATCGTAACGTTTAAATGTTTATATTGGATCATACCATAAGTAGGTATAATAACGATTTTTTAAAAGATACTTTTGAAATAAAACCAAAAATTTGACATTTTAATTTCAATCTAAAATATATTTTCCATTATTGTTTATAACTCTTCTTCTTATCCTTAAATTTCCAATCTCCTGGCAATAAGTCTTTCAGTTTTGAAAGACTAAATCAAATTCCCTTTTATACCCTTTTATATTGTATGTACATTATTTATTGAGATGATCCAATTTCTAGCAGCAATAATATCATGAATGTGCTGAGAATAACCTAACTTACTGAGAACGTGCCTATAATATTTTTTTACTTTGCTGTATCCTCCGAAACATTCTCAGAATCCACATGTGCTGTTAGGGAATATAATTGGATTAACGGTTATATATTTGTATATATCATATTTTCGTATTTTACAAGAGTGTATGAAAAATCCGAAAGAACGCGCCTGCAGATTTCGCAAAGCCCGACGGTTTCTCAACGATGCCTTGTTCCCTGCATAAGAGATGCCCGTCCGGCCGATGTTGTAACGATGAGCGATGAATGGGGATTACAACGCGTAAGGGAGCCGACGGATGCCGAACGGGGCGTAATCGGTCGTTACGGAATCGTTCGCGCAGAAATCCTCTTCCGCGGTCCGCGGATTGGATCCTGGGGTCTATATATCGAGAGGGAAACGCGTCGACCGATAGATCGTCTCGGATGGCCGGCATCGCGACTCGGGTATACGCGCGGGTTGAGCAATCGGCTCCGCTCGATCGCTGAATTCTAAGGTGTAAACGACGGAGATTAATAAGAGAGAAACTGCACGCGAATAGGTAGACTCGCTTCGACGCGATTCAACTTAATAAATTACGCCGGCTATCGAGAATTTTCCCGGCTCCTTATAGGCAGCTGCGATATAAGTATAATAATATAAGTAACTCGATTTGACATTAGCGCGTACACGAAGCGCTCCAGAGAACCCGTCAACTTAAAATTTTCTAAAAATAACATTCACTTTCCATGTATAATCAATCGCTGATTTTAGACGAGTCAAGTTGAATTATACATATATTGCGTGCAATTTGTAGAAAAGCACAGATGTGGTCTATATTTACACATTTTCGACGCAGTGCGGTTCACGCGAGTGGTTTCCATTTTAATATTCATTCGCTTTCCTAAGCTAATTGCGGTCTCGAGCAGTCTCGAGCGGGTTTCACCGGCGAATCAAGCGGCCCGTTTGAAGCGCAGCTTATTTTTGCGCGATCTTTTCTAATATCGCTAACGAATGGCTAACCGAGTTAGCGCCGGTCGAACGGTACCGAAGGAAACCAGACGAAAGAGAGTAGAGCAGCTCCTTTGTCTCGATGTCGATTCCATTGTTCCGGCCGATGCGTAGAAAAAACTTGAAGAAGCAACACGACGACGACGCGCGGACGCGCACGAATCCTCCTCGGCGAGTTGAAGGCGACGGCGACGGCGCGCGGTCGTCCCGACAAATTCGTATAATTATTTCTCGATTAGGCGAGTCGGTGGACGTTGCTCGAGATTAGATCACCGGCGCGTTAACGGGACAAGCCTACTCACAACAGTTTCACGTTCTTCATCGCCGTCCGTCATGGAGAGTATACTTGCCCAATTGCGGAAGAGTCGCGGGCGATTCCGAAATTAATCCGAAATTAACACTTTTGATTTGTAGATCTGATTATAAGATAGAAGGAAAAATAGCGTAATTCGTCACGTTCTAGAAACGCGATCCTTTTTGGGCAGCACGTTATTTCATATAAAATATGAACCGATGACAGACACGGAGAAAAAGAATTAGAGAAAAAAGAAAGGATGTCACAGGTGGGACAATAAAAATGAATAACGATGCCAATTTAACCGAATCTAATCCAACGCTTAATCGTTATCGTCGTGTAACTAAAAACCCGCAATCTCATGCAGCACTAAATTAGGAATTTCCTAACAGCAGTAAATGATTATAGACTTCCGAGAAGGAGGAAGACACGGAATGGGAAGGAACATCGCTCCGAGCGGCGAACGCGATGCGTGGTGCGTGGTGCGTGTCGCCGAGAGGAAGTCGTGAGGGCAGGGTGAGCGGGAAGGGGGCAATAAAAACTGATCGGGACGCATCTCGGTGGGGCCGGCCTTTTGCGGGCCACCAATGTCGAGCCGTCGAGAAAATAGAAAATCGTGGTGTGCTCCCTAAATGCGGGCGGTGTGATGTCATGCGGAAATAGCCGTCCGTCTACTCGCCGTCCTCACCGACGCGACGTCGACGCGCCAGCACAACCGCGGCCGCAACCGCACGGGATAGAGGAGCAATAGAGAGAGAACCGAATCTCGATCGATCACCAACGATTATCTCTCCTCGCCTTAGCTAACGAAAGAAGAGTGGGTAGCTTACGACGCGCCGGGTCGAAACCGGTATAATTTCCGTGGGTCCAATTTTCGAGATTGAAGTCACGGAAAAACGTACCCGACGCTAATTGCGTATCTGTCGACACTAATGAGCCCCCCCTCCCTCTTAATCGGAAAAGCGTTTACGAAAATTAATTTACTTCTTGTTATTTTTTCTTTTATCTCTTTTATTATTCCGAGATAAATTAATTACGTATAATTAAATTTAAAAAAATTAACAGATTTTAAAAAAGTATAATAAATCTTTTAGGATAGATTTCACGAAAATTAAAATAGTAAATGATTAATGGGTATTAATTCTTAACGCTCATTAACATCTATTGATAAACTTGCGTGCTGTTAACCCATTTATACAAAACTGTTAAAATACATTGTCCACCGTATGATGAAGTAACGTACAACATGTAGATCGAGATGACATATATGCATCATGGAAAAGAAGTAATTAGACGCGATCGAGTATTTATCTTACGTGTCTTTTTAAAGATTTATTTGCAAGGAATAAAATATTCAGCGTTTATTTCGTAGTACGCGTTTACGTTTTTCTTAGTAGAAACAAATTTGTTGACATAAAACGCTCAGAGTTTGTTGATATGGCTTACGACGTTCCACTGTGTACACAAGATCTGTGTTAGCATTCTAACCGCGCGCGACAGACAACGGTATGAATCTGTTGTTATTTTCACGCGGGACTTAATTGCGACAAGACCTAAGAAGAATACAAAGTACAGCGATCACGAAGTTTAATCAATTTCCGTGACGATTCGTAAATGTCGAGACGACGGCTTTATCAGAATAGATACATTTCGCGCGGTTTATCTATTTAAAATACGAATCGAAATAACGGGAATTACAATTACATTCAATCAATTTCAACGACAGAATGTACAAACAGTCTCAGGATTCTCACGAAAGATATTTTAAAATGTCGTGAAAGAATAAAATATGAATAATGTCATTTATGAGATTTTACTCTCAAATGCATTATAATTTTTCTGACTTAATTGTTTAGATAAATAGTGAGAAAAATAAGAGACAAAAAGAAAAAGAAGTAAAATAAAACTGTAACAATTATATGTGATAAGTATACATTTTTAAAATATAAAGAAAAACTTTTATATTTAATTTAACTTCCATTATAGGAGTATATATTTCGTAGACGATAAAAATTGAAAATCGACATGCGTTATATGTATTTATGAAGAATAAAAAAAATTAATATCTAGAACATAGTAGGGAGAAATTGCTATTTACCATAGATGTATTATTTTTTCTTTTTATTTCTATCTTTTTCTCCAATATTCTTCTATTACAATTTATGTGAGGTTTACGTTCGATCTTCTTATCTTCTTCCAGAATTAAATATTATATGATGCAAGAAAGCAATATTCAGAGATTTTTCTAATTTATAGATACATATTACTGCAAGCAATAATATAAAAAGAAGTCTTTTATTTCAATCATTCAGTGTAGCATATTTTATAGCATAATTCAATCAATTTATTTTCAAAAAATAATGATAATCAATGGTACGTACTACGTATAACGCATTAATTTTTTCATTTTAATCTTTCGCTAAACCTATCCATTTACTGACAATTCAATTTGAAACAAAATAGAACGACTTAAGATCGAGTAATCACTTTATCGTGGAACAGAAGAATTTTTTACACGGATTATATCAGAGCGTTATCAATCGCTACAGTGTCTTGCAACAATCATTAATCGCAAACATTCGCGATTCTACCCGAGTTATCGTATGTCTTTCCTCGACACTTGTATCGATCGCTCGAGCTATCACTATCCAACATTTACGAGCCCCTAATAACCATAACTCGTATCGCGACGATTACAATTTTCTCTGTATCTGCCGCAATTATGGCAACTAATTTAATGCTTCCGGCGTGCCCGACGAATATACGGATCGACGGAGATCGCTAATCTTTCTGTTATCGAAAATTGTAATTTAGTTGCGGTTAGAGAGGAAGAGAAAGAGAGAGAGAGAAAGAGAGAGGGAGAGAGGGGAGAGAGAGAGAGAGAGAGAGAGAGAGAGAGAGAGAGAGACAGAGAGAGAGAGAGAGAGAACGGTAAAAACAGCCTCGATGATCGAAATTTCGTGTCTTCCCATAGTTCCCATTATGCGTCAAGTCAAGTGGGTTCATTTTTCACACGGGTGACGTTCTAATCCGCCCGTTCAAAAAGCGATAAGAAAAGCCGCGCTTTTTTCGACGTTTTTTTCGATCAAGTTAACTAAAATCCATAAAGGCGATAATGCTGTCGACAAGATCATGCGGATAAGCGGGACCGACGATGACATCGTCGCGCTTGATGCCCTTCCTACGATTTTTTGTTAAGAATGCAAACCCCGTGCTTTTTCGCCGCTCGATTTAAATATAGAACGCAATTCCCGCCGTTTGAAATGAGAGATTGGAAATCAGGCTGAAATGGTGCAGCTCGAACGTTCTTCAATCCTTAATCCATTCTTATTACAATTCAAGAATTACTTCTCGCAATATTTACTAATCCGCTATCCATTTTTTCGAATCGGAATTAAAATCAAACTTTATAGATTTATTTTTATTTAAACTAGGGGTACTTTGATAATTATCAAAGCTGTCGAACATATATAATAATAATTAGCATGATAAAGATATACGATACATATAACAAATAACAAGCTATCCAATTATCAAATCGAGAAAAGTTTTTCGGATCGATCTGTTATCGAGCAGCAGGAGGAGGGAAACGATTTCGGCGCGGGAGTGCCGCGATAACGGAAACTCGAGCAGATTTCGCGCGGCGCGGCAGCCTCTCGATCGCGGGTGCCGACGGCGAAAGTCAAGAGTCTCGCGCGCGCGAGGGATATATTCGACCTGGGACATTCCGGATGAATGCGAGACCGAGAACGACCGAGCGGCCGATGTCACGCCGCGGGCATTGGCGCGCGCATGTGCGCGGATTACACTTGACGGGCTCAAAAAATCAATGACCTCGCCGCCGCTCTCTCCGCGATCTCGCGAAATCGGTTCGCCGTCGCCGTCGTCGTCCTTTCCGTACGTACTTGTCGAATAACGGGCGAACCCTCGGCTCGCCGTGATCTCTCGTGATCCGACGACGACGACGCGCGAGACGAGAGAGATCGGGCGTCGCGACGCGCTCGCCGCCGAGGCCGAACGCCGAACCGCCGCGCCGCGCCGAATGCATGCGCGGGGGGGCAGGGAGAGGAAAGCGCGAGAAGCGAGAACGTCGGCGGTCGGAGCACGCCGGAGAGAGGAGAAGAGAAAATGGCCGGCGCGGCGAGGGTGCAGCTCGGGATGGTGGCGCTAGTGTAAGACGGCCGAATAGCGGTACGCGGCGAAACCAGCCGGGCAACCTCCGTCGCTTCGGCGCTGCCGCTCGGCGGCTCGGCCGCTCGGCGTTCAGTTCGTGTCCTCTCGCTGCGCACGACGGTTGCGGCCGCGTCGGCGTCGTTCCCACGTTCGCGTCTCGCGGAACAGAAACTGAACAAAAAAAAAACAGAAAGAAAGGAAAGAAAAGAAAAGAAACACCGGGAGAAAGAAAGCGGAGAGACCGAACGGACCGAACGCGTCGCGCGAGGAAAGGAAACACCGAGCAGTGCGACTCGATAAACAAAACGGACAACGGTAACAGTTTCTGTTTTCCTTTCTCGTCGGAATTCGGTCGGAGTAAGGAACGCGCGCGCGAGGCGCTCCGAAGGTGTCCCGTGAACATCGCGCCGGTTCACTTCGCAGTGAAGCGGTTTGCAGTGTGAAAGTGGTGATAATCCAGTGTGCGCGTCGAACGTCGCGGGTCGCGGGCTATCGTAAAATTCGTAAATCGTTCGCTGACTATCTTCAGGTGAATCGTGATCGTACGTATACGGCGGCAGCGATTCGCGTCTCGCGTCGGTACGAGGTGACGTGCGAGGGAGAGAGAGAGAGAGAGAGTGAAGGAGAGAAAGAGAGAGAGAGGGGGAGGTGGCGAGAGCGAGAGACAGCGCGCGAGAGAGGAGCGCGTACGCTCTCCCTCCGTCGCGTCGCGCCGCGCGGTGCACCGCGCGCCGTCCGTCCACCTTTCGCGTTGCCGCGAGTGCACGGGATAAAATGGCGCTTGCTTTCGTCCGTGCACCTCTATCGACCGTGACGAACTGCACGGCGGAATCGCGTCGGCACCGTTCGCCGCGGCCCTTCTGAGGGAACGTCCTGAGCGACGTCCCGCCGACGTCGTCGTCGTCGTCCTCGTTCCCCGTCGCGGCGGCGCGTTCCTCCGATCGTCGACGGCTCCGCACGTCGCGTCGTGACCGTCGTGCCCCTTTCTTCGCTCGGGGTACCGCGCGTGTATGTGTGTATGTGCCAAGTGCCGGAGCATCGCGGGAGCTATCGCGGCGATTTCGGAACGGCTGTCTGCGGAGCGGAGCGGATCCGGAGCGAGCTCTATAGGTGAGTCCAAGTCCGCATCTCTGCGTCTCGAATCTATCCCTGAACTCTGACGATACCCGAGAGGGAGAAATTCCCGAGCGGGCGAATTGCAAATTGCGATTTGCGCGTTTCGCGCGATTCGTTTATCAGCGCGCGATGGGATCGGGCGACAGCCTCGGCGATAGCGATTCGCCACTCGCTGCGGCCTCGGGAGCGAGGATCGCGATAACCCGGAGTTAATCTGCGCGACGCCCCCCGAGGCAGCCCAAGGTAGCCCGTAGATATCGCCAGGCAGAGATTTCGCGGAACCGCGCGTCTTATACGCGCGTACCCGTTACGCGAGACTCGTGGATCGCGAGACAACTTCGCGACGCTCCACGGGGACTCGCGTTACGGCGAGAGGTATTAACGATCGGTATCACCGGTGAAAGGCATTAATTCGCCTCTCTCGTTCGCCCGACCGTCCTGCGGATTCCGATTCTTAGCGCCTTTCCTCGCGCTCCGTCGCGCGTAGTCGCTCGTTTTATCGTGCGAAATTGGAAAAAGTCGTAAAACGAAAGCGCTTTACCTCGTAAGCGAACGAGTGAATGCGTTTAATCAACTTCCTGGATTCTCCTCGAGATTCCCTTTTTTTTTCTTCTTTTCCATCGACCTAATCGGAGCTGATACGCGCTCCCATGTAATGCATATCGCATATTAAATTTTTAATTATTACGATACGTGTAATTGGCGATTACCTAATGGTACTTTTAATCATTATGATATTTGATTTGCAATCTAAGGTCTGCAGGTCCTAAAGGTCACGTTCAACCACTTTCTCAATTAGTCCGGATCTATTTGAATGTCGCGTCTCTTTTGGATTGTAAAATTTATCAAATCAAAATCTGTCAACTGTACAATATGTAATTAAATATGTATATCAAATTAAAAAGTATGCGCAAGAACGCGCGTTTCAATTGTAAAAAATTTCCCAAGAATATAAAATAACTGACGATAATTACAAGCTCAACGAGTGAAGCCTGACATTTTGCGGTCAGTTTTTTTTAAAGGAAAAATATCCGGCGAGGGAAGTGGTCGATCGCCATGGCTGTGCAAAGAAATTTTAGGGTGGCGAAGGTCGCCCGGCGACACGCGATATGCCCCGCGTGTATACATAGGTAATACGCCTGTGTGCACAGAGAGACGAGCGTAAAGTTTTCGCGCGCGCCGAAGGACGCGCCTTCGGCTTATAGCTTATAGCGCGGCGCACAAATACCGCGCGCGGCGCGACGCGGCGCGACGCGTACCGCACGGGAAATGACGGGACAGGACGTGTTTGAGCTCGACTCTCTACGCGCAAATATTTTACGCGGGCAAACACTCGCCGCGACGGATCGCATCGTTTCCTCTTACTCCCTCGCGGCCCGCGCGCCCGCACGAGAAGATTTTCCTTTCTCGTTCCGTTACGTAATCCATCAAATGTCAAAACGGTTCCGCGCGGGGAACCATTCTGCCAAGAGCGGTTTAGGGTTACGTGTCCACTTTGTCTAATTTTTTTTTTCCACGGGGTAGTAAATCTCCCTTCTGTATCTTCTTCGAGATTAGGGTCAGGCAAATATTATCAGCAATTTTCTCTTATGGCATCGTTATCGTAAATTTTTTTTTATCTCTAGTCGATAGCGATGAGTTATTTGGTACTTGGTATCCGCAACAAGGAGAGTACGATCACTACGACCAAAAAAATCAGTCTCGTTATATTCAATAAATTAATTAATTTTAGATATTCGTGCCCAAATTTTAGTTATGTATTTTATTATATTTTATTTGTCAAAACCTCATTCTAGTCTCATGCTTTTTAATTTTTCATGTTTCGAAATCAATTACAATATCATAAATGAGACATAAATAAAGAATAAATTTAACTTGAGTGAAAATTATTCACCATATATCGTCTATATATCGACTACAAATTGTTGACCGGCTTAAATTCCAATAAATCCACGTAATGAACGTAGAAAACAGTCGTAAATACTCGAGAGATCGGTCGGCGGGAAATGAATTTTCGTGACGTGGTCACATCACGAATATGTCGACGAGCGAACCGATCGTTATCGCCCGGCTGACAGTGGACGTTTAGCTAGATAGGAAGTGTGGCAATTCTCCAGCCATTGGATAAAAAAGGGGCACTACCCTCCGCTTTTCTACCTGTTGTCGGCTCGGCCAGGTAACAACGTGAATCCTATACAGGGGGTTTACCTCGAGTTTGCGGAACGTGTCATCACGCTTTCAAACTTTACTGAATCGTGGTAACAATGTTTTTCCACCAATGACGAGCGCGTTAAACGCGAAACGGTCGACTAGGTATGTGTGGAAATGTAATCTAGTATCAAAATTCACGTACGATATATGTGTCCTTTAAAATCACCTCGCGAGCACCGTTTTGAAGATCGGAGTAGCAAATTCAGAATCTTGATAATTTATATTATACAATTGGGCAAAAATTTAAGTAATGCCGTCGCAACTGTTTTTCTGAATCTGAATTATGTTGTGGGAAAAATACAAGGGAAAATTTCACGTACAACAAATACTGAAAGTAGCATGCTTTTCGCGTACCTGTTATCTCGATTTTTTAATATATTTTTTTAATTATATAGATGCAGCTAACATTTTTTATACCTTTCAGCTATATCGCATGTGTTTCAATGAAAGAACTTCTCTCTGTATTTTCACATTCATAAAATTTCTGTTTTAACAGAGGAAACACATGTAACGATGGAAAACTTGTAATTATTTAACACGCCCGCGGCAAAATGCTCTTCTCGTTTTACAAAATAATCCCAGCGCTAAGGGACTAAAACAGAGAAAGTATGCCCGGCACGCAAAATAACGACAATCTAGTTTATTAACCATTAACCCGTCTATTAACCATTATACTCGTAACATTTAGCGGCTCGCGTGCAATATCGTGCTCTCGCGCGTTCGTAAAACACGACAGTTTCAAAACAGTTTCCGCTTCGTTCGCAAGCGTGTTGAAGTAGCGGCCGCGGTGTGGCCTCGTTTCGCGATGTAATCGTGTACAATCGATTTGGTAACGACTGAATCGCCCCTCGCGATCCACAAGTGCATTCGAATCGCAAGAAAACAAGATTAATAAAACAAAGTGGAAATGCCGTTGCGTTTCGTAAGCGCCAAATGTATGTCACATGCATATTTCAGTTTTTAAATTTAATTCCTCTCTTATTCATGTATACAATAATTTATTCACAATTTATTTATGTATATAGTTCATCTGTACATTTAAATCTTCATGTTTTAAATTTAGGTACTTATATTATATCTTGTTATATCTAAGCCAACGCGGAGAAACTTCATATTACTTGTATGCCGTAAAACAGAACTTCCACAGGAACATATACATACGCATATATGCAATGTATATAAAATATCCTTAAAGCGTGTAGTATATATGCATGTAGTAGTATAATTATACAAAAGGTATATCCGGATGACTTTAGACCCCCAAGGTGCATTAGAGGGTTAATCGCGTGTGCACGTAGAATATAGGCACCCGCAGCGACTTACCCCGTGTCCCTCGTTTTCCCCCGTATTTACGGCGACGTGGCTCCAAAGCTTACGCAATTTCATAAATGAATCGACCCGCTTCCGTCATTAGGGCGTAATTCCATTTTCGGCATCTCCCCTCTTTTACCGGCTCACCACGATTAGCCTCAATTCGCTGTATAACGTATAAAGGCCGCTAATTTGTCCCGTATCTTCTTTCGTCTCGCTCCGGAGTTGACAGGCGCAACCGTCTTTCACATGTCGGACAGGGCGGGAGAGAAAGAGAAAGAGAGAGAGAGAGAGAGAGAGAAAGAGAGGGAAAATGTCGCCGACGACGTGAGAACGGATCCTCGATGTTTGTTCCGTGCTCGTGGCGCTATCCGGTCGTCGAGATCTTGTCCGATAATCGTCGGCGGACCGTTAGACGAAAATGATCGCGGCCCCGCTGAGATATCGCATTGCCCCCCCCTTTCCGTATCTCCCCTCTTCGCTCGCTCCTCATCTCGCTTTGCGTATGTACGTACTTGGGTACGCTCCCAGGGGCGAATCTGCGTGAAAATTAATGAAACCTAAGCTTCAGCTGTCAAGAGACCCTACAGGCATCTTTGGAGCACTCGGACCCCCCAAGGCAAAACGTTATCCGAAATATTATCCCCTCATTTTACTTTAATGAAAAGAATTAACACTGTAATCCAAGATTAGAGTAAATGATTGTTATTAAACTTATCGTTGCGCCGATTTTGCCTGGCTTCATTGTTATACATAGCCCCAGAGTGTGCCTAGACGCAAGAAGGGCTGTACGGCTTCGCAGAATAATTCTCTTCGCGAATATACATATATATTCGCCAACGTCTCGAAATCGCGCGTTATCTTTAACCCTAACGTTTGCGTACGCTCCACAGAAGCGTTTAGTCCCCAGGCCTCGAAGAGTTCTCGTACTTCACTGCGCGGCTCCGAAGATCAATCCCAATCTCATCGGCGTGGCGAGGATCGGAGCAATTAATTATGATTACTGGTATTATTAGAGACACGTACTGGCGTGTCTATCGGCGGTCGACGCGTCTGCGTGCGTGCGTGTGCGTTCGTTCGTTCGCGGCGTGCTGACTCGGCCGGTTCGTCGGACATGTACTCTCGCACACACTCGGGCGCGCTCGCCGCTGGTGTAATTGCATCGTGAAAGTGTTACAAAGCGATTCCCGTCGGCCCTGTGAAAACGCGTCGCTTTGCGTCGCCTCGCGTCGTCGTTCGATCGAGCGCGCACCCGCCGCGCCGCGGACTTGTAGACGTAGTGAAAGTAGTGCAACCACCTGGCTCGTCCTTTGAAAACCTGCAACCCGTGCCGTGCATACCGATTCAGGCATGCACGCGCCAATCTAGTCCCGCGAGTTAGCGTCTCGAACTTCTCAAACGCTCCAAAGGGAAAGAAAGTTGCTCTCCCCTCGAAAAAAGCTTGACACAAAGAACGCACAAGTCATGGAGAATCATCGCATTTTTTATTAAACCGGTCTTTTATCGATAATCCACCTCCTAAAACTCTTTAAGCTGAAAATTACACTTATTATGACATTTTCATTTATTTATGATTCTATGAATATTATAAAGGCATTATTATATGCATCGCTGTGTACAATGGGCATTATCGCTTTTTGTCTATTTTCATTTCCCACTTTTTCATGTTTAAGCCTCTAAAAGGGTCAGACAAATCCATGAAATAACAGTGGTTTTTCGAAAATCCCGAAACAATCCGGGATTATGCGGGGCATTAAGGAAGTTCCACAAAACCTTGAAATGCGTCGTCATGGACAAGCCGGTCGGTTATAATCTCGCTTTACATTTCCGACCACGCCGACAGGTCCTGCTGCAACCGCGTGTAATCTCGCTCGCTCATCTGGGATCTAGGGTTACCTGGTGGTCGTCGCCGCGGCGAGTGCACGTAGTTCGAGCGCATTGTGCCGCGCGTGCATCTCGGGGGATATTACTATACATTCGCGAGCTTCTATTTCGACCGGACGCGGAAAATACTTACGAGCTAGGCGAGATAGAATCTCTGAGAGATCGTCGCGTCATATCGCATCACGTTGCGTCGCTTCCGACGAGCGTGCTCGTGAAAATTCAATTTTCCGGGCCAGCCCCTCGACCGGCCGGTTATTTATATTTATGAAGACTTTGGCATCGCCCCTCCAACTCTCTCAATAATACATTACTGCGAAAAATAATCGTGCTCCTAATGGAGAACGTTCGTAACTGCAATATTTTAACAGCAACTTTTGTTTGAAAATGTGTTTAATAATCGATCTTCAAACTGGATACCCTATATCTCTGATTTGTTATTATATTTAGACAAAAAGCAATAATGCCATTTTTGCACCGAACCGCTTGCGCTATTTAAAATAATTGTTTCTTTTTTTATTGCAATTTCTGGAAAGCTATAGCTTTTAGCGATTGCAATTTTTTTTCGTCAAAGGCGCGATAAAGATTCGTGTCCTTAAAAAAAAAAAGAAATTATCGAGCATAGTTACAATTTAATATGTGTAAGCATTATCTGTGCGCGTCCGTACATTTGTTACAGTCATCAGATACCACTTGAACGATTAATTACACCCCTGATACGTTGCTAATCCCCGTCGTTTAAAATTGTACGTCACGGCCGCTCACGGTGATCTCAGTGCGCGCTGAAGATCATTAGATCTGTGTAGATGATTGATATCGGGGATTTCTTCATGGCCGTTTAAACGAGACGAATAGAAACGTCACCTTTATCTGCTTACGAGAGAGTCGACGAGAAGTCCAATGTGTTTCCGAGATGGCCGCGTCTTCGCTCTTTAGTCTACAAATTACGTGCGATACGAGATTCTCGTATAGCTACTGGAGTTTTTAATGGAGCCCTCGGCTATTTGCATACTTCCATGACATCTGCCACGGACTGACTTACTGCCTCGTATCGAGCGACACGTTCGCTTACACAAGCGATGGTGGAATTGATAATTATCCCGCTGGAATTAATAAATCCCGTTAGAAAGACCGACGGGAGATTTTCATACCCCACCTATAGCAAAAATATTTGTCGTGATCGTGCTCGAAGATTAACGCGATTATCTCGACACTCCCGACGGCGTTTAAGCGCACGATTTTTTTTAATGTTCACTTTCGATATCAAATTTCTCTTACAAAACACCCGGTGCGTTTCCCATCGTTAACGATCCGACGGCTGTAAAGAAAAAGAAGAGTCAGTTAAAAGAGAAAGAAAAGAACCGCCCGTTACGTAATTTTGATTTATTCGCGAGTTTTACTTGCGTATAGTTACGAGCGTCGAAAGAGAGAGACCGTTAATTTTTTTTGGCTTTTACATACAGCGCGCAGTGTGTCGAAATACTTGCGGGGCGTGAGTTACAATCGTATTCGTCCGTTTCGCTGGACCACGATTTCTTAGGCGGTGGAAATCATTTGAATCGCGCGGCGCGCAATGACAACCGATCGATTCACAGAGATATCGAGCAACGATCGGGAGCCTAGTCGAGAGCACACACACCTGTGATATAGTAATAATAATTACGACAGTATAACTTCGCGCGCTTGGGTTGCGAAACTCCCCGTGAATATCGCGACACTGCGCGCTACGGGGTGAAAGGTCTCCCCACCTAGATATCCATAAGAAGCTTATCGCGTGGTCACGTACACGTACACGTATATGTATACCTGCACCTTCACATACGGTACATATACATATATGTATGTTCGCTCGCGGATGCAAAGTCGACAGTGAAATTATTAGGAATTCACGAATGGTTTATCAACGATGGGCGATTTAATTAAAACGTTCGGACAGGGCCACCTTTTACGATCGCCGATATTCGTGCCCGTCGATATTAATTTGCGAAATCGACCGCGAGACAAATGCTTTCATCGACCTAATTGTTCGATGCTCAGGCGCTTTATAAGCCGATACTCGCGTGGCCAGCTCGCATTTACATACATTGCGACGCATACAACGACGTCGAGGACGATGGATACGAATGTCGGTAAACGTTATCTTCGATTTTTTGATAGACCGCCTCCTGTCTCCTTATTCATCGGTACTTTCTCTCGCGCCGATCATCGCCAGCACCGGGGGGGATAAAGCGATCGTTATCGTCTTTGCGAAAGAGTCATTCGTCACCCCAGCCAAATGCGAGCAAGATCGACGGGAGGGAGGAACGGTGTCCTTCTTTTCGCTCATGAATTTCTCGCGAGGGTAAACGCCGCTTCATTGTGTCCACGTGGCCGACTGCTTTAACTTTCTGCTTTAACGATCGACACGCGCATCCCTTTAATAACGATTACTGTGATCAAAAGCATTGTGAGGACGCATTTACGCCTAGCCTAGAATAGACAACTGCAAGTTGTTAGGGCCAGCAGGTTTTAGCGGGATATATTTTTTAAATCTTATTTGGGAATTTTCTCTCTAAATAAATAATCATGTTTGTCTCATTCTTTTTAAGGGCAGTGGTAAAAAAGCAGAATTAAATCAATTAAGAAGGAAATAAAATTCGAGTTAGAAGACGTAGAAATAATAAATTAAGAGTCATATTTATCTTTCTTTTAAATAAGAGACGAAAAATAACGATCTCGCGATAAATTTGCGGTGAAAAAATATTCGACTCTCGTCTCTCGTCGAAACGAAGATCCGATCGTTGATTCAGGGAGGGCCTTGCGTTGCATTATTATTCGATAGCGGTTCTAGAGGGGGAGAGCTCTTTTGGTTGGTAGGTGAAGAATAAATTTCGCACTGTCACTGGAAAAGAAAAATGTGGCAGCCGTCGCGACGAATGGAGAAGTCTGGCTCCGATTATCGATATCGTTCGCGGCCCTTCGCACCACGCATGTAACGGTGCGATCCTTTTCTACATTTTAATCATCTGGCATCGTTTCTCGAGGGATAGAATTCCGGGAGTGTCTTAAATTATTCAAGAACAACAATAAATCTTTATTATAGAGAAAGATTTACTTGATTTTAAAATTCGCTTCTGAAATACGTTATTAAAGTGCCACATTTTCTATTACAAATATTAGTGTTAATTAGATATTTATGTTAACAATAAGGTAGAATAAAAAAATCATCGTCATAAAGGAGCACACTTTTCGTGCAAAATTGTAATAGGATATGTACGACTTGTTAATGATGAAAGGCTGAAGGCCGGAAGAATCGTATTTTCTGAAAAAACCGGCGCCAACCGGAGAGTATAGTAGCCCGCGCGACAAATTACCGACGATAATTACCAGGATTTCGTTCGTCGGGGGAGATGGATCTAGGTTTATTTTCTTGTTGACGGCTCGCCGTTGAATGGAAGAGTTTCGCCTCCTGCGTCCGTCCGCTGCTCGAATTTCATGGGAATCTGGCCAATGGTCGTGGCCCTCTCTACGAACCTTTCTTGCGCGAGTCTTGCGTCGCGCATATGGCCGCGTTTTTTTTCTTTTTTCTTTACCGGCGACGGGCCATTTTTTGGGAAGTGGGCGTACCTCTTTCCGGTTTTCGGTCCATTGTGTTCCGTCCTGCTTGCTTCGGTTCACCCGCTCGCCGAGAATGCGCCGACGTTGCACTCGCGCGAGCGCGTGCAGGCACAGGACCGGATTATCCCTACCTGTTCCCTGTTCCTGCCACGCACGCACGTATACAGATGCCCGCGCCTGCCGTGGTACGCGGCGTTTTCTATACGTCGCGTCGTACGGGAGAGGTATTTTCGCGTTGGAACACATGCGGCAACTCGTTTCGCTTAACACCGCCGCGCCGCATGCATGGCGATGGTTAAACTCGAAAAGTCGAAATCCACTCTCGCAAAATGTCTAATATTGGAAAAGGAATAAATCAATTAATCGTTTTCTTATGTTAATGTCTAAATATATAAAATTATTACGTAAGATTTAAATATATCTAGATTTCCATTATGCTCCGAGAACGAATGGTTCGTTCTCCTGGGCTCATCGATAATTTGTCGTGTAGAGTATGTTTCAAATAGTACTGCTCTTAATCCTTTCATTATTAACAAGTTGTATATGTCGTGTATGAAAAAGTTTTAGAATAATTATTCAAGCAATTATTTAAACCATTAGTATAAGACATTATAATACATCAAAAAAGGAATTTCATGTGAAACAATTAATTTCTTCGCGCAAACTCAAATACCAATCTCGCCGTCTTGACGTTACCAACTTATCGGCCTATTAATCGCGATTACAAGCGCGTGACATTAGGCCAGAGCCGCCATAAATCATGTATCTACCTTGGCATCTTTACGCGAACCTAGGCTTTCGAGCTTTAAAGTTTTATCGCGCGAGTGCGCGCACGTTCGAGCGATCGCGCTCCGCTTTCTGAATTTTCCAATAAAAAGATCGCTGTATATAACGCTCGAGCACAGCCGTTGAACCGGAAAGATTTAAACGGCTACCTATTTATGCCGTCTATGGTTAATAGTAGCGCGCTGCCAATAGCCAACCGGCCTAACTGTTCAGTGGCAAATAGATATTGAAGAATGACGACAGCGCGCCGCATTTTGATGAAAGATTCCGCGCGAGAGGGACGTGGCCACACGAGATGGTAGAAACCGTTAGAACTAGTGCTTCTCTCTCCTCCTCCACCTCCTTTTGGCCTTCTGCTCGCGCGCGCGGTCAGTTATCTCGTCGAGAGGATCAAAAGATTCGGGTCGAGGTTAATCTCTACCTCCTCGTCGTCCGACAGGCACCTGCGATTAATTTCGTATCTTTTCTTCTAGTTCCTCGATATTCTTCTTCCCGTCTTTCCTTCTCACTCCCCCCCCTTGGACACGCGATTTTCGAGAAAAAGGACGAGAAACGCGTTCATGATAGTCGAGGACGAGACTCCAATTTACCTCGACTCTCGCGCATCTTAATACCCTGTAATTTCGCGCGCGTAAATATTTACCATAAGAATATTCGCTCGAGCGGGATTCGCATCGGCGAGGCATTTTTTCACGTGAGACCGCGCGCAATTATTTTGCGCAATCGATGAAGACGAATACCCCGTCGTTTCCCGTTGTTCATGCGCGCGGAAGAATCTCGCTTGTCGCTTCCTATACCGCGATCTGTCTGCCGCTTTCTTTGCTCTGTAAGCTCCGCCAAATGTGTAAATTTACGGATCAAACGGCACGTTAATCGATCCTTACGACATCGGGCTCCTTACGCCCCGAGCACGCCGCGCGTATGTTTGTTCGGGATCCTTATTCGTCGCTAGATCCTATAGTTTGCGCCGTCTATCGGGCTGAAAGGAGCCCGTGGAAGGATCCAAAGGCTTTCGATGTCCCGTCTTCGCTTCTCCTTTTTTATGATCGTGCACGTTTGATGTGTAACGTGTGTCAGTTACCCTCTTCTCGCTTTCCTCATCTCTATCTCTCTTTCTTGCCTTCTCTCTGGCTGGACCTTCCGAGTCTCTACTGCCTCGGGAGAATCCTTGGCTAAATATTTGACGTGCGAGCGCGCGCAGCTGCGACGGGATTCCGAAACGCCGAACAAACGACTGGGGATCGGCAAAGATACCGTTCATTATGAAATTCCACCTGGTAATCAGAGGGCGAAGACTCCTCCCTTTGCGAGCGCAATGGATCGAACTCCCTTTAACAAACCGTTTACAATAACATATCTACTGTTTCTATTCAATTTTAGCAACACTATTATTATTTTATTATGTACGTTAGACAAATTAACGAAAAATTCTTGTTCTAAAAATAAATGTAAAGATAGGTGTTTTTGAAAATCTTTTAACTTGATTTCGGCTCCAATTTTTTGCCTGTGATTAATCGAGTGATATTTCGTCGCTCTACTAAAAGATAATTTATCTATTTAAAATAGATTCTCGTGCGATCTGGCATATAGAAATAAATGATCACCGCGATCATGTGCAGTTGATGAAAAAGCATCGAGTCGGAATAAACGGCCTGCATGATCGGTGCACATTCGAAAAGAGAGCGTAGTGGCGGGAGCGTCTTTTGAGAAGAATATCGAGCGATTTTGCCGAAATTTCACGGTGTTTAACCAATCGCCACAGTCCGTCACCTGCCCAGTGGCCGATGGCGTGTGAGAAAGCATCGTTTAACGCATAAACTCAGCAAAGCGGGTAGTTTTCCTTTGTCAGTAGGACGCGCGTGCACTGTCCGGAAATATCGACGTCGCGCTTAGAGAGATGCCAGCCTCTCGGAGCGTATATATGTATATGTACGTCTGTGTAACACGTATCGCATCTGAGGCCATTTATGCCTCGACGTGGGACACCTGGGGTCTCTCTCTTTTTCGGAGACGACACTACCGATTCGACACCTCTCCGTATTGAAAGCCGTTGTCCATTCGCTCGTGTAAAAGCCGATCGGAAATAAAGAGAGGGCGGGTCAATTTGTCCGCACGATTTGGAGAGCTCATGGGGTGAATTGCGCCATGTAACGTTCTCCTGCTGAGAACAAATGTATGTAACGCCGTTATATAGGAACCTCATTTAACACAAGGTATATACCATTATCGATCGTGTACGATTTTAACCATTTCGGCACTAACGTATTTTCACGTCTCCGGCCGTATCATTTTCTAAACTGTCAAATTTCCTCCTTAAGATATGGCTTTATTTTTTAGATTAGATAATTTAATAAGAATTTCTAGACAAATATCTAAAATTATGAATGAGGTAATATTCCCTATATAAAATACATAGAATATTTATATTAATATTCTCTTATGCTAATGATTTTTATTAAAAGGTTTACAATAAGCTCGTCGATATCGTTACAGAAATGAAGTAAGAATGCAATCGCACATAAATTGCAATACAAGATATTCTCAATTAGAATTCGTCAAGAGAGATTTATCGTTATCCTTATTCCATCAAACAATGGTTTAAGAACGATTCTCGATGCAACGTTCGAAGTCAGATATCGGTACGGTATTGGAGGTAGATTGATATCTCATCGCCACGAGTTTTCTCAGAAACGGTGACTCAACTTTTTGTATCGCGCATCGCGGCATTATTAATACTGAGAACCGACATTACAGAGTAACCAAGTTCTTATCGTGTTTATTATCATTAATATTGCGAAAGATAAGAGGCGAGGGAAAGAGAGGGAAGTAGTTCGTGAGAAGAAATCGGATTCGTTTAGATCGACCGCGGCATTACGCGCTCTCTCGGCTTTTTTGGTTTTATCTGCGGCTTGCTTGCGCGATGCAAAAGTGGGTTAAGTCAATGTCCGAAGGGAGGCGATTTAAAAAGCCGATATTTACTGAATTTTCCTTCGATCTGTGTGCACGTCTCATCTTTTTATTTCTTCCTTTCTTCTTATCTCATCCTTTTTTCTGCAGTGCCTGATAAGTCTGAACGGGCTGCTGATGATTGTGATAGCGGCTATTCATCGACAGGCAACTCTCATAAGAGGTTAATGATTCAGACCTCGTAAATCGTTTAAAGAAAGATGAAAGAAAAATATATAACGCGTATTTATACGTGAGAGAAAACGCATATATTCCAGCGCCATTTAAGTACATGCACGCGCTTTCGTTGTCTTATCGTAATAACGGTACCCGCATTCTTCTCCTATTTGTTTAATATAATTATTGCGTGATCGAGGTTTTACATCGAAGAAATCTCGACGCTTCGTTAAATATGATTTATGAGTGTCGTTATCATCGCATCACGATTTACGCGTAGGCGTAAAAGCGCTTTCGTGCCGACTGCGCGAGAAGTTCGCGACATTTTCTTTAAAAAAGAATTATCCGCCGGTGATTTATTTGCTATGAATAATGCGATCTAGTATTTATTGCGAGTCAATTATGCGCAATCACCGTTTATCCGTGCCAATCGAACGACAATATAAGAATCTTACTGCAATCGTAAAAGCAACTACCTTCGAATTATTCGTTATTTTACAATTAATTAGAGAAGATGCCATTTTTGGTCAGGTGCTGAATTTTGGTAGCCTAATGATAATATTTCTATGCGATTTTTGTATACTTTTTCCAACTTAGTAAATAGCGCAGCGATTATTTGTCGGTTTTAAAAACACAGTTCTTTGTTGGAATAATAAATCCACATACTTAAATCGATAATTGATTAACTTTTGCTGCTAATAAGCATCCTTTTTAAATTGCTGTCAAAAGAATTTATGGCGAAAAATACCCCAGCCAGGGTTCGAATCTGGACCTCCCTACAATCCGTATGACGAGTGTCTTTATCAATTCGACCATTAAGGTAATCGATGTTTTCCTGTTTTCATTTACAAATGGCTCACATCCATGCAAATGCGAATGTTTTCGAATAACACAATTTCCGGCAATTTTAATTAAACAGTTTTAATTCATTATAAGTAACGAATAATTCAGACGATTAAAACTGCCGGAGATTGTGTTTTTCGAGAACATTTACATTTGTATGTACATATGTGAACCTTTTGTAACTAAAAAAACAGGAGAACATTGATTAATATTTAATGTTTGTTAATGTTTCAACCAATATCCATTTTTGCGTCGTCAAATTTCTTCGACTTTATGAAAAATAGTACTTGAGTTAACTAACAAATATTATGTACCAGAAACATTCTTCATAATAAGAGAGTTTAAAATGATACAAATTATCAAAAATAATTGATATTATTGAAATAATTCTAACAATGTGATAATAACATTATTATTGTATATTATACACGTTTATTTATTACCAGAAGAAGTTTCTCTATCTAATGTCTTACGAAATCAGTGTACAAATCCTTAATTAGCGGTTTTACTCCTCGATTAGTTTCGACAAACGGGGATCCCCGATCCTTTGTACGTGTCGACAAAGTGAAACGCTTAATCGGCATCCGAGTGGATCCTCTCGAAAATTGAGAAATCAGGAGCGTGCGTACGAGAAGAGCGTGCGCACGCCGCGCCGTATGCGTGTTTCCTCCCCTTTTCCCCTATTCTCCTCGCTTCTTGATGTCCGTCTGGGTTATATACGGAGAACACGTCTACCTTTCCTCCCCTATCGAGCGGCTACATTAGCCTTTGTAGATAGCGTTAAGTGCTCCTGAGTATATCCAGGCCCGCCAATGCCGGTGGATCCCAGCTGTCTCGGTATATATCGGTACGTGCGAGCTCCACATCACACGAGTCCCGGGTGCCCGACTCGACAACGACTACTAGTGGCTCCGAAATCACTTCCTTTTGGGCAGCGCACGTTACTCAAACACGATCGGCGTCGCATCGAGAGATTTCGCTCGGGAGATCGAGGAAATAATTATCTCAGTCTTTTTACGAAGTGGAAAATTGGCATAGGCCGTATATTAAAACATCAGCGTTTTAATAATATAATAAGAAATATGTATATTATATTCTGAAACATATATTATAATTTATGTACATCTAAAAATGACAAAAGTCTTTATCTAATATTAATTAGACTATCAGTCAAGTATCGAATGATATTAACAAAGTTTGCTTGACAGAAATTACCTTGGTTCTTTGTTCGATGGATTTCTTAAAAAATCGTTCTTATCTCTCATCGAGAGTGCGATTTTCCTTGAAATCGCACGGAATCATCAGAGGACGCACTCGCGCGCGAAATCACTAATTATCGCTTTCTGGTAGGAATAATGGTGATTACGATCGTTATAATTCTAGCGAGTACGGACGACTCGGGGATCGGCCTTCTCGCGCGCGAGTCATTAGTATTGCTTCTCCCGACGTTAGTGTCCCGATAATACGCGCGCCGAGAGACTCGGCCGCGCGCGAATGTACCAATTATTGAGCTCGAATGAAAAATGGACGAATGGCGCGAGAAAGATAGCAGCCACACCTCCGGAGTTAGAGTATAATCTCTGCCATCCGAATGGATCGCGCACTTTTCTCGTCATTCGCGCGATCGGCGCGACATTTCGGTAGACGAGCGACCACTCATTTTCTTTTCTCACAATCTGTCTGAAAGGAGGTACATACCTACTCGCCTCGTTCTACCTGGACTTCGAGACGCGCGAACTAATAATTTGTCTCTCGCGCCGCGATCCCCGTAACGAGTTGAAGTTAATAAAACGTAATGACAATGTCGGGTACCGGGTAAAGCGAGATATACGTGTCACGCATCGGACCGTAATCTTATATGTAAAACAGCTCGCCATTGTACACGGTGTCCCCGTAGTTACGAGAGATAGTCTATGAACGAGATCCTCTTCTTGCCTGCGGGCGGCCGCGCGATGATGCGCGGCGCACCTGATCAACGATCCGCGAGCAGTTTTTTTATTTCTACGCGACGATCTCCCCTTCCGAAGCAGCGAGGTATTCCTCGTGTCTAATGTGAATAATGAGACCATTTGTTGAAACAACAAAATGAGCACGAAAGGGAAGAGAATAAAATCTATAAAACAAAAACGGATTCGATGCTTAAAATGATTCTCGATACCAAAATACTTTTCTTCGTGTATCATATTGCTTTTTATGCGTCTTGAAATGCGCGTGACTTCGGAACTTGATAGGAGG
Organism: Temnothorax longispinosus; assembly: GCF_030848805.1. NCBI lineage: Eukaryota > Metazoa > Arthropoda > Insecta > Hymenoptera > Formicidae > Temnothorax > Temnothorax longispinosus. The sequence continues at coordinate 12,026,687 of NC_092369.1, forward strand.
ATCCTCTATATAAAACGCCTATCTCTCGAGCTTGTACGTCGAAAATTTGGACGGCCGTGAGCATGAAATGCGCATGCAACGAAAACAAACGGCGGGTGGTGCAAGGCGAGAAAAATCGTGGAGGCACGACACGACTCGTAAAAGTCTCGGTAAAAGGTCGTAAAAACCATGCCCGGCCGGCGCTAAAATCGTAACGATGAGTCCACGAGCTCTGGCTTTGACGATCGACCGGTCTCGTCTTTGCTTTTGTTTGTGCTTTAATGAAAGAGAGAAAAGAATCCACGTGGAAATGGTGCGGGTCAAGCGGAACGTATACGGTTTAGTCATCATATTAAAAAGCACAATTTTGGCCACGTCAAATTCTCCCTGCTTTTGTTGTCAAAAATTTAATCGCCCCTACTCTCGTATCGCTATAATTACACTCAAATATTACAAATATTTGAAATTTAATTTGCACAGCAATGTAATACAATAAGTATATTACGTGCGGCGTGATATAATTATATTTGCGAATTATGTTTAAAATTGAAATATGAAGTATATTAATATTTTCGTAATGCAAAACCATAATGTTGTTACGTTTTGCACCGCATACTTACAGATTTATTTCGCCGTCATCCGCTATCGTAGCGACGCATTGATTTTTTTTTCTATCGCTTTTACAACTTCGACGTTACAGATGCATCAGCTTCCTGGATACACGTTAAAAGTGTCTTTTATAGTGCTCCTGGGACGGTACAGCGCGACTGTGTACGCATATACACATCTGTGTGACCAGAGGCAATTCGAACCACGTATACGCGATCACTCCCCGGTGACTCGGTCTATTTTCGAAATTCCATCCCCTTCGGCCAACGCCAAAGTGCACTCCCGTGTAGCGCATTGCCGTTACGATTACTTTTCCTTCTCGTTCCAGCGTTTCTTCCTTAAATGTACACGCGAGCACCGACCCGCGCGTTAATCGAAGAAATCTGGTATCGCATCTCTTATAACGCGTAACTTTCGTGTTCAGAAACGTATGCGTGTTTCGCAAATCTCATCATTATAACGGATAGTATCAATGGATTTGTTTAATTTTTATACAGTTTTTTAACGTAACGTAATATTTTTAAGATGACTTAGCTTGTGATAAATTTATGCCATTATGATATGAAATGGACAACTATTTTGTTAAATAATGCGAAAATTGTAGAAATACGTTGCACCGATTCAGCTCCTGATTTTTCTGATTTCTCTCAAATTACGTAAACATAATTCATCTCATTCTCTTGTATGTGATTAATTAAACGCCTAACTATGATATCATAATCTTATAATGAATCGATTTATTTCTTTTTAAACTCGACGTGCTCAGATCACAAGTTCGGCATATGACACTGACGATCTCCTGGGTATCTCGAAGGAATTTTAAATGATCCAATTTATCATAGTTTCTGAGAGCACGAGCTCGGTCATCGATCCTCTTAATTGGGAAGACATATATGACGCCTAGCCGAAGAAAGACGGTCTGTGGAAGAAGATGGCTGGTTTATTCTATCGGTAATTAAAAATTCGTACATCTCGCGCCGACCGGACTACTAATCCCAAGCCTCGATTAATTATCGCCTGGAGTGGGTTTCATTGTTAGGATTGTTTTTTCGCGGAGGCCATTACACCGGAGGCCCGGGAAAGGCAAAGGCCGAGAGGTCGGAAGAAAGGGCGCGATGAGAAAAAGAACGTTTCGAGACGTCTACTCTACCGTAGGCGCGAAATTGCGCGGAAAGAAAGTGCTCAGGGTGGTACCCGGTAACCGAAGGTTACCTTCGAATCCCGTTCAAGGTGTACGAGATGTCTGTCTCGCTCGCTTGTACCGTTAATTCGGTACGCGCGCAGGTCGGACATCGCGATATAATAATTAATAATTATCGAGATAAGAATATATAATCCCGCGTTATACTCTCTTAGGTGCACCGGTGAAACGAGAGAACGGCGGAGCAAAGATCTTTCGACAGCGCGCAGATCGTAATCGTGTTATCTTGAGAGGAGAGTTTTTCTTTTTCTTTTCGCTTTTATGCCTGATTTAGCCATTCGCCACTCGCGCTCGCGCGCTTGCGCGCCTCTGATATCGATCTCTCGTGTATTGCGCGGATCATAAATTAATATATAATGCATCGCGTACTTTCACGAGACGCGCGCGCGACTTTCGATGGCTCGTTAACTCGCCTCGCTGGAACGCCGAGAGAGGCGAACGCCGGCCGATGGAAAAAGCAGACGGGAGAATCGCGCACGGTGTACACGCATGCACGCGTCCCTTATAGCGGACAGAGGGAAAGGGAGAGAGACAGGGAGAGAAAGAGAGAAGGATATTGTAGTGTCCGTGCATTAGCGGGACTCCGGCACGGCCGAGTATATCATTAAATATGAGAGCCGCTGAGTCGGGAGCAGCTCGATCCTTTCTTTTTTCGTTTCCTCGTCGCTCGTCCTCCGTTCTCCGTTCTCCGTTCTCCGCCTAGCTTCTCTTTCCTCGTCGCTCCTTCGCCTTTTTCTGCTCTCTCTCTCTTCCTCTTCCTGCGTCACTGCGTTCCAGCATCTCTTCTCTCTGACCGGCGACGACTCGCCTCCCTTACGTCGCTCGTCCTCTTCTCCCGTTTCGCTTCTTCATCCTCCTTCCGTCTCTCTCCGTCACTCTCGCACTAACCGACTTAGTTCTACCTGAGTCGCCGAAGTCTCTCCCGCGGCTTCGCTACCCTCTACTTCTGTCTAAAGGTGCGTTTATACTACGCGAGCACACGAATAGATGATAATGTGATTGAGGGCGAACCAATTTGCTCCCCTAGAAGGGCGATAAACTATCAAAAGATGTTTGTGTGAACGTTTGTGCGAGCATTACTTCGAAACTATACGTTTGGAGATGAATTAATTTTCAATTAATCTTTATTAGTTTTATATTAATATTATAATATTATCTAATTAAAATTAATTTCTATATCTGAAGCGGAATAAATCGATAATGATAACTTTCTTGATCTAATTTAAGAATGTGAAACGGATTCGTACATTGCGAGATTTTATTTTTTGCAATGGAATTTTAATACAATGGAATTTTAAACCAATCAAGTTACGATGCACTATATGACTGAAGAATGAGATGTAATTGTTATTCTTCACGTCACAGCGCATTGTCGTGAGTAGGATTGAGCGACAGTCAGGGGGATTCATTTGCGATAGTGCAAACGCACCTTTACGTCTCCTCCTCTGTCTTTCTCTCTCGTGGATCTTCTCTTTCCGCTAGCGATGCTTCTCGTAATTGGCGTGACACGCTCTCCCATTCCTTCGTTCTATAAGTCGCGGGAGAAGCGAAGCGTACGGGCGATACACTCGAACGTCGCGTCGCGTCGTCTTGCGTCCTCGAGGACCCGACGCGATGCCAAGGTTAGCGGCCCGATACGCGGGGCGTCGCGTTATTCTCGATGACGGATACGGCGAAAAGTGCGGTCTCCCTCCGACGCGTTCAGCTCCGTTTTGCATAGAAATGTATTTATCGCGTCCGACGGAACTGCGGTGATATCCACTTGGGAATATTTCGACAAAACGGAGGGGAAGTACGAATTCGTCGCGCGCTGAAGAAATTTGCGACACAAATGGCCGCGTAATCCAGTTTGGCGACAAATAGCGAAATCCGTAATGAAGAATGTCGGATGAGGAGATGAATTGTAAGCCTCCTTCTAGAGAAGAATTTCTGCATACTTTCCGTATACAACGGCGGCTTTGTGTAGCCGCGGATCCCCGCGCGTTCTAACCCCCTACATCGGGGCCCTATTCACGTTTATGTTAATTCCGCAAACGAGCGGTATTCATGGAGGGAGATACGCGCGGCGTAAAAACTTGGCATGCAATTTTCTCCGTGAACGCGCGCGCGTAATCGCGGAAAAGAAACGCGCGACGCGTACGTGGGTCGTCGCGAGAACGTTTCCCGTGGCTACGCGGCCGGATTTTTTCGCGCGCGAAACTCGATGATTTATTATTAATGAACGGTGGGCTGACTTTCGAAGGAAACCATTAATTATCGAGCCGTGCAGATTGCCGCGAAACCGCGCTCGCTCGACCGGACCTGACCGAGACTGTCGTGACCTCGTTTCCAACTGCAAATTATAACTTACGGGCTTTGCATTATTTCCCATCGCCCGTGTCTCCCCGGCTTCTTGAATGCGCTGTCGCGTGATCCGCATGGGTTTTCTTTTTCTCTCATATTGGGCCGGAATGCCGGATTAAATCGCGAAGTCGTCTGTGATCTCCCCGTAATTTATTCCGAGAAACTCTCTTCGATGTCCTCTCCATGGCCATGCATCGAAGGCTGGCTTAAGCGACGCCAAAACGATAGCTCGATTTCCGATAATTGCTCGATCGATCCGCCGCTACCACCCTCACCTCCCCCGGCACTCTGTTTCGACGGGGCGAAAATTCGACTAGTCGGTTTTTCGGCTTTTTTCGGCGACGGGAAAAAATATCGTGCTCGATACTGCGTTCGACGTGAATTGCATCTCGTCAATCGTCCGATATTATTTAACCGTCTGTATCGCGTGAATAACCGCGCGCATTTACCCTCCGCTCTACCCGCTTTTCTTTACCCTCTCTTTTCTTCTCTTTTATCGCGCTGCCCGATTCACAGCGGGTAACCGATGATTCGATATATTGCATAAGATCGATGCCGATGGAAACTGAAGGTAACCGACCGCGCTTAGATAAATCTGAAAAAACGAGGTCGCGATTAGGGTGGAGAGCGAAGGGGGAATTGTAATAATACAATAATAACTCAGCCAAAAATAGTATACTTATTTTTGTTACATATTTCCACAATTTATTTCTCTAATCCGCTAAACTTTATATACATGTCACTTATTCAAACGGAGGAAGAAAATGTATTTCACAGAATTCTAAACTTTTCAACATTTTGAATTAAAAAAAACACTTTTGCGCCTTTCGCAACGGGTTAAACCGAGACGCTGTCAAAAAACTTGGAACAAGTTGAAGTAGATTGGATACATATAAAAGGGAAAAAAAGTCCCCCGAGGCACTAGTCTCTCAAACCCCCAAGACTCACCCTCCGACCAAAGATTTTCGACCGAGGGATTAACTGTAACACGAGTCCGACATCACAAACTCGCGTCTTTACGAAGTCGTCGTTTCGATATCGAGCGCGTGAGAGACTTGGACAGCGTCTCTCTTGCCCGTCACGACCCAGTAATCGCGGCCGTCATTAGTCGTCGGAGAGACGACCAAGTGTAGCAGGTATCAGCTGTTGCTTTTCTCTCTCCCTTGGCTTCTGCTCTCCCGGCTGACTTTCCTCGCTCGACTCGCCGCGCGCGCTCGCGCGGCCCTTCAGGGTCATTAAGAATCCATTAAGAGTTTTCCAAACTCGGGAAACTAAATATAAACTAGGCGGCCGCGAGCGTAGCAGGTGGCGTCTTAAGCGACGCTCGTACAAAAAAGTACGAAACGAAGGAGAGAACGACGATGGGGAGAAGGAACTCTGTATACGCTCTCCTCGTTCTCTCTCTTTCTCTCTTCAGGGACAGCCCCTTCGCGTTGATGGAAGGATTATAACACTATAAGGCGCATAGATACTTTGCTTCTCTCTCTCTCTCTCTCTTTCTCTCTTTCTTTTTCTTCGGGCTGGTCCATAGCGATGACGACTTCTTCGGGATAATTATCGTGAAGGCGTTTCGAACGGGCGATAATCCGTTTAGTAGCTAGATAATATATATCCTTTCAATAGATGCTAATCAATATCGTATGCAGTTAATTATACGATTACACGGTATTATTGCCGAGGTACATTAGCCTCAATCCTTTGGACGCGTAAAGTTGTATGATGGAAACAATAGGTTCGCGGCAACGCAGTATGTAGGTCATACAGAAAATAATAATGCTTAACGTCACAGCATTCGAACGTTGAGTTTCGATTATATGAAAATCATATGCGATGCGAAAGGCACTTCGAGTCGCGGAAAAAATGTCCCGAACTCATGACATCTCATGAGCGACCTATTGATGAGTGAAAGTTCATTTCCATCGTCTTTCGATCGACGCGCGGATCCCACTCGGAATAGAGTTTTATTTACCGCCAGGTGAAAGTCTTCCTGAACCGTACCGCGGGTTTAATTGAAAACCGTGGTCCGGAAGACCACCGAGAGACACCGCGCTTGCAAGATCGTTTTACGAACGATTGCACATTACTCATAAATATACATACACATATCAATATGTACACGTCCTCTTTCTCATGCCTGGGAAATTAATCATCTATTCATGCGCGTCGAGTCTTTGTTCCTGGGTGATTAAGCCCAGGCGATATTCTCTCCAATCCTCGGGCCGAGCGATATCCGCTGTCGCGGGTGATTTCGATATGTTCCGTGTGCGTCTCACGAGGACAGTCCGCCGGACACCGGAGCTGGATAACATTCCTCCGGCATTTTTCAGCGGTTCCTTTTTGCCCCGTTTCTCCTTTCTTCGTCATCGTTGGCCCTGCACTCTCCGCGGCGTTCTGATTGTACCGGTAATTGAGGTCGTTAATCACTGTTATTTGTCGTACGGCGACGCCGGAAGCGCCGAGGTCGTGGTTAACGAGAAAAATAGACATCGCATTTACAGCGAGCGAGTGAATGTCGGCAAACGAGAGCAACAACATCGACGAAAGAGAGACGAAATTGAGAAAGGACGAAGGAAAATTCACTCGCGGCTAATTTCCACCGAGACATCGTTCGCTGTTTCTATCTTTTTTCTATTTCTTTCTGTTTCTTAACAGAGATGCAAGTGTCGAATGCTTAACCAAGTCGTTTGTGAGTCCTCGTTTTACGCATGAAAAAAAATTAGAGCCTAATTAGCGAGAAACTTGATCTTCACAATTTCCGTCGTAATATTAATTAAAAGTTTTGAAACGTATATGGCTATTTAATAAATACTTAGCGACTTAGCGAGTACAACAGCTCTAGTCTTTCTAGCATTTATGACTTCGTATACATTAAGGGTAAATCTTCCTTAATCCATTTTATTTTCTCAATATATGGTGATCTTAGCTCAGAGACGTGTCTTTGTATTAAAGTACCCTCATAAACTGGCGCGGTAAGAGGACACCATCGCCGTCTAAAACGGCGCAGCGGCGGATGAACCTCGCCGGGATCATTACGATCGAGTGCACATCTAACGAACGGTTACTTGTTAATGGAACGATTCCCCCATTGAGGATCATCCGTGGCACCGTATGTGGGGTTGCGAACGGAAACCCCATGCTGCCTTTGCTTCCTCTGGATCGAGTACGACACCGGTGTCGGGCGACCCCCCGAATCTCTCTCTCTCTCTTTCCCCTCTGATCACATTGCATGAATGTTGTTCCCGCGAGCCCGTTAGTTTCGCCTCTTAATTAGGAAAAATAAAGCAAGTGGTTATTTTTCGTTCACGACTGGTTGTTTACGGACTCAAGGTAATGTTTCGACTCGATGACTTTTGGCGGAAACAAGTGGTAACATTTGTCATGACGTATACGATTTAACTTTTTGTTATATTCTTTGTCTGCGATGTGCACTTGAAACAATGGGGCATAATAGATAAAAGATTACTGTTATTGTCTTAAATGTTCATTTGTCTTCGAAAATAATGCGATAAGAAATTTACAAAACCGTGAAAACAGAATTTATTTAAGCTGGTGATTTGACGATGCGTTCAATACTTGCATTCTAATTTTTACATTTGTTAGTATGATAAAAGAATACTAGTGGTAGTATTGAACGATTTTTCTCTGCATTGCAGTTTAAATTTAAAGTTTCTATACATTTAAAAATTTGTGGTATAATCTTTTATATACGTTTGCATTGATTCATCAATGCACTATTAGAAGAATAATGTGTTACGTTACTATAGTTTCCGTATACATTTACGGAGTAAACAAAAATTCGCTTCGTTAGACATATGGGGATTCCCCAGATACCTGCCTCGTTTGTCGTGATATTAAATAAACTGGAATTTTATCTGAAATACCGTCACAACAGGCTCGCAGGCTGTACAAATTCCGGGTCAGAATCCGAGCGAAACCGTGCTCGTAACCAGCCGGTGTGTCTTAGGAGGGGGAAAGTAAACGGAGACGGGATGCGGATGAAAATATTTCTCGCGGGAGTGTGAGATCGTATACGCATCAGGGACAGGAGGGTAAAGTATCAGCTCGGTCAGCTAGGAGGAACATCCCAAGAGAAACCCCGAGGGATCGCGCGGGGAAAACAGGGCGTTCAGGGATGGAGGGACCCTCCATATGTCACGAGGACGATGCTACCCTGATGTCGGAGCATGGTCCGATCCGCGCAAAAATGCGAGGAGAATTGTGGGAGTGCGGGAGATTTAAGTAGAAGAGAAGAGCGATAGATATACAGCGAGAGAAAGAAAGAGAAAAAAGGTTCGAGAAGTCTGGATAAGCCGGAAGTATGCGCTGGAATCGTGTGCGCGAGAGGACACACGGTTTTTTTTCGTGACGAGATCCTTTTCTTCTCTTTTCCTTCTTCGCTTCTCGATAGATCACTTGGACAAAAGAAAGAAAACGAGGAGAACGAAACGGAACGACAAATTGTATCGCTTTCGAGTAGGAAGCGATAATTTCTGGGATTCGCGTACAGCCTTAAGCAGACAGGGAGGAAGGAGGCCTGATAATGCCTCGGGGTACAAAACAGAGATGTAGTCCTTTGAGGAATAATTTCGTTCCGAGGGGGAGGAGAACTCGCCTCGGCGACGCGACGGCGACTGACAAAAGCGTTTTAGCCCGTGAGAAGCTTCAAACTTTCCAGTCGAGAACTTCGCCTTCCGCGCCTGTTATTTATTGGATAAAGTAAGTACGCGTCGTTTCGCCAACGACGACGACGGCCGAAGATACGAGCTCCACCCTCCCGTCCACCCGTCCCCGCCTTCGCTTGTAGTCAGTTGTAATTTAACTTGGAGTATTAATGCTCCTAATTATTAAAAAGTAGCGATGAAAGCCCGTGTCTCGATCTCTCGCGTTCTTTTAAACGCGAATGAAAATTAATTAAAATTTTATGCGCATGTTGAAAAGAAAAAGATAAGTCTCACCGTTCGCGTCATGTTTATCCGCCTATCTGTGTCAAACATATATCACAGTTATTTATGTAGTTATTTATGTAGTTGACAATATATCTAAAAATCTCTCTTTAGTTCGTAAAAAAAAAACAGTTTGTATAATGCCTTTCGGGAATGATGCACAACACCTCGCGTTGAGCTAAGCATAAAACTAAATATAGCGGAAAGAGACAATCTCCAACGGTGAGACTTAGGAGAAGGGAAGAGGGATGGGGGCGAGATATTCCAACAAAGGGACAGTGCGAGAATTAGAAAATGAGAATGAGAGAGAGAGAGAGGGGGGGGGGAACGAAAGCCATATGGCCCTAGATGTGATGCGCGCCCACGAAAGAACCAACGGAAGAAACGTCGAGGAACGACTCCGGAGTTTTCGTTCGAGCCCTCTCGTGAAATATAGAACTATTGGGGCCCCGTGAGTAAAATTACGAGGCACGCGAGACCGTCCTCATGGGAGCCCATTGCCCGAAAAGACGCGAGTATATCATCGTGCACACGCACTCGCGTGCGTCGATACGGGAGCGCGTGTGCGTTCTCGAAGGATTGCCCCGCGTTGCTTCACGATACTTTAAACGCAATCCGGGGACGCGCGGTAACGACGAGGAGCTTATCGTCGAGATTAGAGACATATAAATTACGACGAGGCGTAAGCACGGGCTCTCCTTATCCACGTACATACTCTCCTCGCTGCTCTTTTCGTCTTTTCTAACGAGGGGGAGGGAGAGAGAGAGAGAGAGAGAGAGAGAGAGAGAGAGAGAGAGAGAGAGAGAGAGAGAGAGAGAGAGAGAGAGAGAGAGAGAGAGACTCCGCCGCGAGGGACTCGGAAAGACCGAGGAGACCGCTAATGGCCGAACTATTTTGACGTATGCGAACGTCGTACGGAACGTTTGTCACGGCGTCACGGATAAAGCGAAGGAAACGTGGATTAGGCTATCACCTGGCGACAGGCCCAGATTCTGTCTTCCTGTCGCCTCTTCGGGATCCCGTGTCCTTTATACGCGCGGCTTTCCACCTCTGCCTCCCTCGTCCCTCGATTATCCCTCCTGGCGAAAACGCGATAAAGATTCCGTCGAAGCAGATTCTTTCCCCGTGAACGGGAAAAGGAATGGAGGTCAGGATCGCGTGACTGATCGTTGATGAACTCCACGGAGCCCATTAGCTTTATCATCGGGTGTCCAGTTGCATGCTGGACGACACACGATAAGAAATGTACCGGTTTTTCCTCGTTACTTTCAGTTATACGCTCGAACGACTCGTATTTGTCTCTTTAAGTTTCACGATATATCGCTCGGAAATGGTGTCCTTTAGTTTCGTACTCTCGCTCACGTATATCATGCAAGTTCTATTGCGTTCCCTTAATCTTGAGGACATTGATCTTTTGCTCTTTAAAAGGAGCTCTTTTAAGTTAAAACATCTTTGGAAAAGGATCTTTTCATTATTTTTTATTTTATTTTCTGCATTACAGTATATTATAGTATTGCGATAATTTTATATGATTAAAAAGATATCGGTGTGCAGCGAGGAAACACATAAAAGTGTTCCTCTCCGATTTCGATAAACTTGTAATATGTTGAAATTTGTACCAAAATATAAAACACTTATTTTTTTTATATACATAATTTTTTTCAAATTTTTTTACCGTCTAAAAATCCGTGTGAGTTATTTTATTTTTATCTTAGCTTGTTTATCCGTTCCGTTTACCATCAGTTTAGTTGCAGGTCTGATAAAAACTTAAAAATGGCAAAAAGGGTTATCTCAAAATGAAAATAGAACACAAGATGTTCAAAGTGCAGGAAAATACGCTGTTTCCAAGATTTGTCTGACGCATATCATGATAAACAATATAAAAATGTAGTTATATATTATATAATATGTAACTATATTTCTATATAAATGATAGTATAAAAGTAACATCGCATTGCGGACATGAGTAGTACCGTGCGTGACATCGTATCATTATATTATTAGTGACTGCGAGTTTGTAAGTACATAGGTACTATATTTAGAACTTCTGTTTATATTAATACTTTTCACATATCTTTTTACTTTTACAGTTCCTTGAATATTAAAGACGATATGAAATCTATCATTTGTTGTTGTTGTTATATATTCAAGTATTATGTGATTAGAAATCCTACACATGTCTGTAGCAATTGTCATATAATCGTGATTTTTATAACGAAAAAGCACAAAGAGAACATATAGCGTGGACATATCGAGTGGGTGAAATAACACACGAATAGATCTTTTTTCACCTATTTTCCGATTTGTCCGTATTTCGGAATACGACTTTGTTATACATGGTTGGATTCGGCATAACATACCCTTCCATTTGGTCGAAAAAAGTTTTTTAGATTACAAAAAAAGTGAGTGGTGGGGATGTGTGATCGCAATCCGACGCAATCCACAAGCCGATGTTTGTAGTGCAGCATTGTAAAGCACTCTTGAAAAACCATTTCATTCTTATTTTAAAAAATTTTCTATCTTTTATAGTTTCGACGATATTCACTTTGGAAAAAAAAAAGATTTTTTTCAAAGGGATGTTTTACCCTTTAAAAGTGCACGCGTACTGGCACGTATATAAAATAACACGAGTCCCCTATTTTGATATAGATTTCAATATATTACAAGCTCATCAAAGTCGGAGGGAGGCGTGCTTCCGCATGCTTCCTCGTAAGTAACGAGGAAACATAAAAACATAATCGACGATACCAACGCCGTTGATTATAGCGGAATGCCAATAAATGTATGGCGAGTCTTATTTCTTATATTTCAGGCGCTCGCGTAAACGTCAGTTTCCTTCACGCAGATGTTTCGTTTAGATAATCTCTCCGTGCCTCGATCACGAAGACTATTTATAAATCATGCGAATCTCCAACACGCGCGCGTATATTCTTTGTATTTCAATCGTTTCAACGGGGTCGAAACGACCCGAACCGGATGCTTCGTCTGTTAAGTTTTCGACGCCGAGAGATCCGACTGAATCTCCTCACGAGCCAGATCCGTTCGAGCACAATGAATCCGATTGACGCGACAGCGACAGCGATATGACGATGCGCGCAGTGCAGTCGATACGCGAAATCTTAATTAAACATGAATGAGAATCGAACACGCGTTGCGTCTCTCGGTCGGACCGTGGTTTTGCTCGATGCAATATCACAGGAGCTCGCACGGCTCACTTTCACCTGGCACAAACGGCCAGGTTAGTTGCGAAATTCTCGCGGTTTTGTGTATATCGATACCCGCGGATTTGTTCGCGTTCCTTCTCACAAATCCAGCCGCGCTTTACGCGAGCATTTAATTCGCAGATGCTGTTGCTAATTGCATAAAGCGAATGCGAATAAAATTTACAAGCTTGTAGCGAATAGCAGCAGTTAAATTGCATCGGCTTTCATTTTTTTTCCTCACTTGCATATTTAACGCGCGGCGCGATAGTTTCGTAACAAAAGAAAACTGATTAAGGTTCATTACGCGGTAATTGCAAGCAGTGCTTGGCGGACGGTATTATGAGTTTTAATTATGAAAAGAGGGGAATCCAGTAATGTTGGAAAAATCTTTTCTTTTCCATCCTCTTCCTCGTCGTCTCTCAATCTTTTCTTCTTTTTTAACATCAACATAAATTGAAATCCTGGACGTAGATACACACAAGCGGCATAAATCAAAGCAACGGAAATAAATAATAGATCTAATCGAAACAAGCAGGGGGAGACTCAAAGGAAGACATAAAAGAAAAAGAGATGACATAATGGCTCAAAGAATTGTTTTAAAATTCTTATCTCTACAAACACATCGCAATAAAATCTCGAATAGGACGATCGTGAACGGAGATTCTAAAAAGTGGACCCGATCACGCGATGGCCGCCTTAACGACGATGTTCTCTCATTTATCAAGAATGGAAGTTGTCTCGCTTCTTGCGTCTATCCGTCACTCGTTAACCGGACGATCGTTACTATCGTAAAAGTCGGCTAGGCGAGGAAGAAAAAGAATGAAAAAGAGAGAAAAGGGAGAGATCGGGTTCGAGGTAAAAGACGTAGTTTTGGAAAAATAATAGCGCCCGGATCGGCTCCGAGAGTGGCGATCGTCCAAGGTATAATAATTTCGAGGAACCTACTCTCTTTCTCCTACGCCCTTCGCAGGCCTCCCCCGCTCCTCGCCCTGCGTCTGTGTCTGCGCTGCTTCTCTCGTCTCTCCCGAGTATACATCTTTTCTTTGTTACGTTTACGAGCCTCGTCGGATCCGGAGTAAAACCGCGCCGCTCCTCCCTCCTCCTCCTTCTCATCCCTCCCCGGTGCACGCGGCACGCCGGTGAAATAAATCCGTATATTCCGGGGGGTCTTAAATTCAACCGGAAATAGAATTTGTCCCGGGGCGGTCACGGGCGCCGGCAGTGGTGCGAGGAAAGTCCGACGAAACGCAGAAAATAAGAAGAATCGGACGAAAACGAGAGCCTGCCGAGCCGCCGAAAGGTGAAGAGCAAGAAGAGGAGAAAGAAGATGAGCGAGTACTCACACGTGGCTACGCGACATTATTTTAATGCTCTTTTTCTCTCCAAATAGCGAAAAAATGCTAATGAATAAGAAACAAAAATTACTCGTATTTTTCGTCACAGGAAATGAGAATGTAGATTTCCGTTACGTTGATTAGAAATAGAATTTCATGATGCGTTAATTATCATTCTTATGACAGTCTTGAAGGCTTGATTTTTTTCATTATTTACTTTTTATATGAAAGTCAGTTTGATGAAATAAAAAATTTCTTGTTGTAATGCGGTGTCTTACAATTAGTACAAACTAAAAGAACCGTTAACGAGTTAGAATTCTAAGATCGAGCAGCATAAATTAAGCGATAAATTTCCGTTATGTATGACTATATATTTTTACCTTCTATGACCATCAAAGTGTCATTCATCATGTTTGGAGATACCGACAGACTTTCCTATCGGATAACGAACTTCTCCGAGGTAAACTCAGTGAAACTGCGACGACGGGGGGCGTCTTAATCTGGATAAAAACGTCCAACCTGGCTACATTGGCGAAAGTTTCTCGCGGGGTTGTATGCAAAGAGTGGTCGGGGGGGTTCGCGGCGGTTGGGTGGAAGCGCGAACGCGACGTCACGAGACTCGAGGGGAGAGGGAGAGAGGGAGGCTTTTCACCTTGAAAGGAGGCAAGTGCACTCCAAGATATTCCCGAAAGCCGAAGAGAGGCATTGTACACAGTATGCGTGTATCAGAGGCGCACTCTCGGTTGTGCCCCCTTCTTCTTCCCTCCCCTTTTCTATGGGTTTGCGACGATCCAACGGGCGAGTGTCGCGGCTCGACGCGAAGCTCGTTGGAGGAGACGCGGCATCGCACAGAGGCAAGGCTTAAATTTTTCACGAACCACTCGAGTCGGGAGGTCTCCACCGCCTCCGAAATCTGCAATTTGGCGTAGGTACCTACCTGGGTGGTGGGTACACGGAAAGAGGTCTGGTCCGGAAGAGGACGCGAGGCAAAAATGTAGAGAGACAAAGGGAAGGAAAGAGTGAGGCTTTTGCTCGTTGAAGGAGGTGGCCAACCACCTAGTGAGCGACCCGCTAGCGAGAGAGACGATACCCGTCGTGTTTACGTCTGCTTTTCGGCGGAAGGAAAAAGTATAACTGGTAACGAGACGCGCGGGGATTGAACAAGGGAAAAAATGGGAAATAGCGTCTCAAAGGTACTCGCCTACGGGCAGCCATCCTCCTCCTCCATTGCCACTTCAATCTCTCTCTCGTGCTCTCTCTCGAGACGAGCGGAGCTGTTTTCGGCAATTTCTCTAGCGGGTCTTATTAAAAAAGTGAATGAGAAGGCTGGGGATGAAAGGAAGCACTATGGATTTCTAGCCCGTTCCGAAGAGGAAGTCGTTCTGAAGTTGGAAGAAGGCGGAACGAGAAGGACGATGAAGGAGACCCGAAGAGGTGCGCCGTAAGGTAAAAGGAAGACATCTTAAATTTTTGACGAGACCACTCGTTGAGCAATGGCAACGGCAGAAAACAAGTGATACCAGCAGCGGTTGGTAGCCGAGCTAGGAGGCGCTGTCCGCCAAGCCGAGCCGAGTCGAACCGAGCTACAGCAGCAGCAGCGGCGGTGGCGGCGGCGTTTCACTGAAGTCTGCAATTTCGCGGATGCATCTTGGCTGACCTGGCTAGAGAGTCGGAGAGAAGGGGAAGAGTGAGAGAAGGTCTTTGCCCGCTTTAGAAGAACTAAAGCGCGCCTACCGCCGCTCTTCCTCTCTCTCTCTCTTTCTTTATCTCTTTCGTTCTGTCTCTCCTCTGTCATCCTCTCTCCTCGCCTCTTTCCTCTCTCCTTTTTTCTATCTTTCTTTCATACACTTCTTTGACACGCACTCGCTCTCTTTCACCCCTTTATATTTCGGCACTCTAGAATTTCGTTCCTACTTCGATCCTCGCGCCCGTGCCTCCTCGCACGCGGCACCCCTCTGTCTTTCCTCCTCTATCTTGTTTCTCTCGTTTCGTCGAAGAATGGCGAGACGCCGGCCAGACCCTAGAGCCCTAGCAGCCGAAGCGAAAGCAAAAGACGCAGTTGGCCGAAAAGGGATGGTCGATGTTTCGCGCCCTCTCTCCCTCCCTCTCTCTCTCTCTCTCTTTCTCTCTTTCTGTTTCACTCTCCCTGCCGTGTCGCGTTCCCTACAAGCGTGAGAAAAGGACGGGAATCGAAGATAGAGGAAGCGAGAGGGAGACGGATAAACGCATGGTATTGATCCTGGAACCCCCTGCTCTCTCGTCTCGCCTTATCCCGGCACCCTTCCACTATCGTGATGAACCCCAAAGTTTTGTACGGGGCTTTCGCCCCTTTTCCTATTTCTTTCTTCCCCTCGCCGTTCTCGCGCTCTCTCGTTACTAGCACTATTTTCTTTGCCACGCACGATAATTGCCCGTTGGGCAGTAAGTAATTCCGGTCGGTGTCCCTAGAACTCTTCGCCAATGTGACGCAACTTGACCTTGAACTCGAGATATATCCTGTGTGCGTTTACTTTTCTTCCTTTATATGTGACACTTTTCTTGCCACTAGGCTTGTTAGATCAGTAATTAAAGGTCAGCATTTTTAAAAGAGACAATGTAGGTGAATGATGCGAGGAATGATATCTTGCGACTCGTTTCTTAGGGTTTTATACATGTAGCGCAATTTAATGTCATTTTATTATCATTTGTAACTATACAAATTATCATACATTTTCTGTACATGATATCAAATAACGCAACGGGTGATTTAATATGCAGTGTCAATTTATTAAAAAGAACATATTATAATAAAAATATTATGTATAATATATATATAAACCAGCAACATCGTTAGTTAAAGTAATGCCTTTCTCAATGAGAATTACGAAGATGATACCGTATTTTTCAGAGATGTCAGAAGTTAGAAGAGTAGAGAAAACAAAAGAACGTTTGTAGTTTTGCCTTCCCATTCATGCGAGTGATAGAAACGATGTTGCTTGTCTACGCATGTCGCATACCATCACCTTGGAAGCAAGGGAAGGTACAACTCGCAACCAAGCAGAAAAAGTGGTGTGTCTAGATTTTAATTAACGCCAGCTATCTCTTTATTTCTTTCAGACGCAGCAGCTGGTGAAATCCAACCGTATCGCCATGTAAAGCAAGAAAGATTGATCTCCGTTCACCATTAAAGGAAGTCACGCGTAATAAATGAAGCAAGACGACAGTTCTGTGATATAAACTATTGGGCAGCATTGTATTCATAACGTTATCATTCGGTCGTCACCGAGACAAGAAATATCCGAAGAACGTGTGACTCACTGCCGTGTGTGAGTCCGTTGGAAGAATTCTAAAGCTAAATAAGAGCGGCCGTCGGAGCGATAAGCTGGAGCACAAGCGGGCAGGCAAAGTAGTGGCCGCTGAAGAAGGCGGAGGTGGTGTCGACGAAGAGGGTGAAGGAATCCGGCGGTGGCTATCAGTGGCTGCACGTCGTCGGCTGCCGTGACGCGTAAGACGACGACGCGACGCGAAGCGCAAGGGGAGGCATGAGGAGACGAGAGTGACGACGCTCTGCCGGTGTGCTGCATCCTCTCGCACGGATCGTGAGAGGACCGGCGGCCGTCCAACGCGGCGGCAGTGGGGCCCACACGGAGATAAGAATGGCCCCCTTCAATATGGCGAGCGTAGCAGGCCTCCTAGCCACCTGCGCCGCCGTTGCTGCTTCCGCTGCCCACCTTCTGCCGTTGCTGCTGTTGCTAATCTGCCCGCGAGGGACCCAGGCGGAACAAGGTAAGCGCTCCTTCGTCGTCCGCTCGGCTCTCTATTCTCTTCTCTCTTCCTTACTTTATCTTCTTCTGCCTACCTATCTACGTAGGGCTAATCAAGCCGAGATGATAGTTCGCGGCGACACCTCGGGTCGCGATACATCGCGCCCGATTGCCACTCTCGGATGTATACTTAGCCAGATGTATCGGGTTAGGTAGGATCGAAACGGTTACTACTGCCGCCCGCGCCGCCGCCGCGTGATCGACCGATCTGTCGATCGTCTCGAGAAGGCGGAGTTCTTCGATGATCGCTTATCGTCAACTCGAGTCACCGATGACTTAATTATCTTCACGTTCACTAAAGTTACTTCTTTCAATACGGGAATCAAAATACTTCTCATTAATCGTTGTGGTTCGTTAAGAGAAATAGTTTAGTATAAACTATCCGCCAAGAACTTTGTTTAAAGTAAATTGAGATTGTATGGCGAAAATAACCGTGACAGTATTGTGAAAAACAAGTTAATATAGATCATTTAATTGCGGAAAAGCACTTAATGCGACTGATAATTCACGCTATATCTCCTTTGTCCCGATCTGAGACACTGGTCCTTCCTTCGACTAACGGAGAAGCGAACGTAAGAGACACGTTAGCTCGCATCAAGCCGACGTTTCCTGACGCTCCGGTCGTAATTTCGCGGCACGGCACGGCGCGGCGGCCGCGTGATTTATTGCACGGAGACGCTGAATACGAAAGGAAGGGAAAGAGAGAAAGAAAGACCAAATTGCCACGACACTAATTGCGCGCGCGTACGCGCCGCTATACTTACCCACACGACTATCCTAGCGACCGATCACGTGGTAGCTATGAGTAGATGAGAGCTATGCTCATCTGCTTTAACTCACATTAGACTGTTATTTTATATAATCCGCCTGCTCCTCTCTTCCTCGTGGGACAAAAGTTTCTAATTCTTATTTAACATCTCTTTTAATCATCTTTATCATGATATATGCGCTCGTTAAAGATTGAAGACTGTTTCTAAATTAGCGAAACTTTTGCAGCTTATGTTTAATAATCCTTTTTTAATTTATGATACCTCTCAGATGCATTTTATTTTAAATTTACTCCGTCGACCGAACAAGGGGAAGAAATTTCAGGTCCACTTACATTAACTAAGCTCTTTGTTTCTCGTCTGTCCTTAATCGCGATATAATTTCTCGTCGCATCGGGATTCACGGTAACGCACTTTTAATTTTCTTTTTTCTTCACCCCTCCTTTTTTCCCTTCTTGCAAGCACCGAGTCAGTGTCCCGAGGCGATGGATGTTGTTTGCTCGGATAAAGGATTCTTCTGTGTGCACTGCCCTCGTCCTGATCGTTGCGAACGTGATTTAACGGAGCCAAGATTGGACCTTCCAGTCCCATTATGCGTTTCTGAAGATCATCCACGCGGGCTACGTTTTCCATATTTTAACCGAAAAAAAGTCTGGCGCCTGGGGCGTCTCGATGGCTCGCCCTCTCCGCGGCCTCTCTCATTCCCCCCTTTCGTAGAGGGAATAACGATAATTTCGTAATGTGGACCAATCTTCCGAATTGCAAGATCGTCCGAGGTGCCGGTAGTTAGCGTTCAGGGATTAAAACGGGGTCGTTTCGTCGCGCTTTTGGGGACGGTCGGCACGGCTCGAGACGTAGAGACGCCTTCACGAATTCGGCCAGCAAACTCGTGGCATCCCGCCTTATTTTATACGGTCAACGGTGCGGTTTTGGAACGTTTATGTAAAATAAAATGCACACGGGCGGCTGAAACCTGCGCGATTATACGGACCCCTGTTTAAATTCCCTAATTTAAACACTAGAAATTAGTAGAAAATAAAATAATGGAACTTCTCGCATTTATTAGTCCTCGCCCTCTTTCCTCAGTCAAATATTGATTACATACTTTTGACGTCGTAAGAAAAAAAGAATATTTTTACAATATATGAAGTATATTCAATTTGCATCAATTTATAATTAATTATTGCATATTTTATTAATCATATTAAATGTCCCAGATGTAGAGAGCATCTGCACTGACCTTTATACATATGTTCGACTAGATAATAATCAAGGCTAAGGTCTCTCTCCCTCTTGCTACGCGCTATTTGCCCTTAGCGAATTTTGGCTGCCTCGGTTTCGAGATCTCCGGGTTACATCCTCCTGCGATCGCGACCACCGCGGACTAGCCGCGGCAAGTTTCCCCGACGACCCCTCGGGAGTTCTTCGCCCCCTCCCGGTACGTAACGCGTTTAATGGAACTTACCAAGGATCCGTTCCCAGTGGACCGTGTTTGCCAATGGAGGCGGCTAACTTCGTTTCCCCCGACTCGCACGAAACGCAAGCTCCTCGTTATCCTTACCCCCGCGATCTTTGCGCCTCCCGCTTCACTTCCTTCCGCTGCCGTCGTCGTCGCTGCCGCTGCCGCTAACATCCGCGAACTTTATCGTTCGATCGCGCTCGTGATCTCTAAGACGCGCGTCCATTACCTTAGTTCCCGAACTTTACAGGTACGAGCGCAGCCGATAACTCCGAGGGCATCGCTCGCTCTCTCGGAGCGAGCTTGCTCGCGAATTACCAAGACTTAAAACTCTTCATCGGCGCGTGACATCTTGCAAGATCGAATTCCTAAACTGCTTCTCGAAGTCCCGAATGCATACGGTTTTTTGGTCTCTTCTCTCGATATGCTTCATGGATCTAGATCGGTGATTTTCATTTTTTTCAACGCTAAAAAGATTTCCGAAACGACGAAATATAGTATATTTTTGAACATTAAAAGGATTATTGTTTACGTTTAAATGGTGGAAATAATAAGAGTATCTATTTTATGATCAGGATTTTTAGATTATCAGAAATCTCTCAATTAAGTGTAATTTAACTGCACCTCCTCATGCACTCGATCGAGCTCTTTCGAGGAATTTAGACGAACCTGTAATACGGCAGTCGAAACTCAATTACTTTCTCGAAGCAAGGCCCACGAGCGCTACCACGTTCGCTACTACCGTCCACTCGCGTTCCGAACTCATTTACTGCAGAGGCAAGTCCATCGTTTTGCTCCCCGACGATGCGATCGCCGGGAGAGCCGGCGAAACCCCACCCAAGACTCGAAACTTCCTTTCATTCGATTCCGTTGCACATTAGCGGACATTAGCCGAGAGCCAGCGCGAAATTAGAAGTGGACGAAATCGAAATTACGAAAAAAGTCTCCTTCTGTCTTCCTTCCTTTTTGTCTCGTCTCTATCGCTAATTTGTCTGCTGATTCCTTTATCGTAAATGCATTAATCAATACCACCCCCTCGACGCAGCTCTTCTCGGGTGACCCTCCAGGAGATTGATTAAATTTCAGTTAATCCCGGTACGAGCGATCCCTCGTTCCGTCTCTCGTCGCATCACGCGCGAGTTTCCGAAGCTCTTTCGCAGCGTCTCACACGCGCTTCGCGGGAGACGGAGCGAGTTTATCTCTTCGGCAGCAACGAGGAAGAAGTTAGCGATTCCCCGGTGCAGGAACGGCATCGGGATATCGGGAGCAAGGAGCGGCGGTGACGGGCGGTAGCCGGGAACGGGTCTCGCGAGAGGCAGTCCTCTCTTCCTGAGCAAACTCGATTGCCTCCGCGAAAAGGCAGAAAGACTCGTTCGAGCTGCGCTCGTGGCCGTGCGAGAGCCGAGCTCTCGTCGTCTCTACTCCTTCCTCCTTTGGCTTCCTCTCTCATCCTGTCTCACTCCTTCCTTTTCTCCCGGCTGTTGCCTCTCTCTTTCTCTCTCTCTCTCGTTTCTTACTCTCTCAGGGCACGGTGAGTAAGAGACGCGGCAACGCCGCAGGAATGCCCCCGGCCAACCCACCGCATGCATACCTGTACAACCTACTACTCTGATCCTGGGCCCCGACTGTACACGAAGAAAGCCTGGCAGCATCCTATCGGCCCGACAAGGACGGAGTAGGACTTGTCCCCTATCGTCTGAGAAGCGAAGGGACGTGCGGGAGAGAAAGAGAGGGAGAGAGACAGAGAGAGGGAAGGACTGTGCCTGGCTCTCTTCGTATATATTCGCGTACACGTGTACGTGAAGGTGGAAGCGAGGGCTTATGGTTCCGGCCCCCCCCCCCCCGTGTGCGCTGCCCATGCGCGAGGAAAAGATCACACGACGAATGTAGGCTACTCTCATTGACCGAACTCAACAGCGCTATGGTATCGTGGTTCAAAGGAGAGAGAGGGAGAGAGAAAGGAGGGGGCAAGAGGAATTCGAGATGGTACTTCTCCAGATACATCGGTGCACCGCGACGAAAATACATCTATCGCGAAATTGACCCTCTTACGACTTGAGCGTTATGCGCTCCGCTGCACCATTATGCAATAACACAGAGAGATACGCGTTATCCCGTACCTAGCATCGCTGAAGATATTAAGGAGAACGCTCCCCGTAAATAAAAATAATAATATTTGAATATATAAGAGGTAGTTGAATATATAAGAGTCTGGAAGAGAGAACTGAACGAGCGTGATATCGAAATTAACGCAAATACTTAGCTTCTTCGATTTCAGGATCAATTAGGAATGAAAACATATGGCGCTCGAGAAATTAATATATTCAAGCTATCAAGCGTCGTTATCGAAAACCTGTCAACGTCTCGATACGACGTTTCACTTATATCGTCGGAGGATGATTCGGTCGATATCCGTGAACAGACAGGGCATTCGCGTTCGATCACACTGTCGGTCGATCTTCCAAATCGGCTCTGTGGCGCGCCGAAAAAACTTCATATTTTTAACTCGACGCTGTCGTGTTACTCTTTCTCTCTCTCTCTCTCTCTCTTTCTCACTCACACTCTCTTGTGAAATATCAATGCGATTTAAATATTCAATATCATCGGCGACGTGCAATATCTGCTCTCGGTAGCCCAAGCTGTGCCACAAAGGGACGACCCAGTACAACCTGCCAGAATAAAAATCAGTATTTTTCATCCCGACGGTTTTTGTTTCGTCGGATGATTGGACGAAACCGCGCCCTCTCCCGTCCTCGTCGCCCTCCTTTTTTAATGCCAATCTTACTCCTATAAATACACTAGGTCGTGCTTTCCGCAGCTGGACCACCGCAATTTTGTTTCCGCTGAAAGGAAACCGTCATCGGTGGTCCCTTTGTCGCGCGTTTCCTCTTCGTAGATTTTCCAACGACGGCGACGGCGAGATGCGGCCCGATCGCGCCGCAGAGACAAATAAACTTGTCAAACTCAGCGCGAGGCGGGAAAAACGTGCGGCACGAGAGTAAGAGAGAAAGAGAGAGAGAGAGAGAGAGAGAGAGAGAGAGAGAGAGAGAGAGAGAGAGACTACGCGACATATATGTGTAATATGTGTATATCTTTCTACATATTCATGTACGTGCGTCTGTGTGCGTTTGTGTGTCTGTGTAAACGCGCCTTAAATGTGTATGTAACTCGCCGCAAAACGAGCATTGCGCGAGACGAAACGCGATATGCACGCACCAGGTACACGGCTGAACATAAATTTTAATCGCCGAGAAAAATCTCTCGCGAGTGAGATGGAAGAAAGGAGAGGAAAAAGAAAGACGTCGGTTATAAGAAGACGAAGAGACAGGTATAGAGATATATAGAGAAGTTAGGCATGCCGCCCAGTAAAACGCTTCGAATAGCGGGGCCCGAAGTACACCAACGACGAACGACTCGCGTTAGCCCCGTGTTACGTGTTTCCCCATTTCAGACGGGTATTCAAACCGGTATAATTTCCGTGAGCTCGAGCTTCGATGCTGTAGGCCAGGAGTGTCAAGCTCAGTTCTCGCACGGCTCGTCCTAAACATTCAAATTTGTTGATAATTGATTGCTAAATGCTTTGCCATCGTGTACTTGCGATATAACGTTTTATTTTACAGAAGAATAAAATATATGCTGTGTGTAAATTGCCAATTTAATATAAGTAAATGAAGAAGAACTCTATGGGCCGGTATCACAGTCTCCGATTAACGTGATCTTCCGATTAAACTCACTCTTCGTCTCTTTCTAGGGGGACAGTTTGAAAGAGATGCAGAGTGAGTTTAATCGGAGGATCACGTTAATCGGAGACTGTGATACCGGCCCTATACTAAAAAAAAACATTTAGGAATAATTGAAATTTAAGTAAACAACTTATATTGTTTAATTTGTTTGTTACACGTAGGTGTAAATGTTCAGGTTGTTATGATTGATTATTTGCTAGATAGCTATAACATCGTTCCTTTACAACGTTCCTGTACAACGTTACCCCTGCGTGAGAGAGCAAACTAATCTCACGGAACGATATTTTCAATAATTTTATTACGGAACGCGTGGAAAGGTGGTAGCAATTTGTCGGGCAAGGAAACAATATGCGAGGATCGAATGAGACGAATTGCTCCTCGGAAGTCGAAAGTGGCGTGTATCGACGTGTATATATGTATATGCCCGGCGCGCGGGGCATTTTATATAAGTATAGATATTCTCCCCCGGTTTTTACACCCCCGTGTGCGCCGCCGTCTAACAGCGCGCTTTCGTTTCTTCTCCGTGTATCTCCTCCCTCCTTCATCCCCATAAAGTCTCTCGAGGCGTCGCGACGAGGGCGTGAGCGTCGGCTGGTTACATTTCCTAGCAGACCATTATTTCTCTCTTACGCCTACGCGCGTGCGAACACGCCTCATCTCCACACACATACACACACACGAATCGGCACGGCACACGTATACCGCGCGAGCTCCGGGTATTTTCTCCCTTTTTGCCCCCGCTACTACATTACCTTTTCCGAGCAGCAGGGAGTTAGGAGTGTCTCGCTGCATATTAATGAAAAAATTTGTGACTTCCCTCCGTCATCCAGCAGCAGCAGCGGCAGCAGCCGCTGCCGCCGCCGTCGCACCTGCGAAAAAAGGAAGAGCTGGAAAAAGAAACGAGTGATTTCTCACCGCTGCCGCGCTGTTGGATCCTCCATCTCTTCTCGCGACCGCGTCTATCCCTTTGGATATGTATCTTGCTCCTTTTGTGCGCGACCAGCGCCGTTATAATGACACTGTAAATAAGATATCTGGTACAGTAACGTTTCGTTTCGAGACGAGCAATACTTGAATATAAACATGTACGTCTAACGTCTAGGAAGTCTTGCGACTCTAGTTATATGCGTCAAATGAACAAGTTGGGATTCTAAATAATTCATTACGCTTTCCAAGTCGGATTTGTTACCATCATCAGGAGGATAAGTCTTGACTTACGTCGCGAGGAGCGACGCAATGATATTTTCTCTTCCGCGTTACAAGACGAAAGCGGCTTTTGATCGATATGAAAGCTCTGCGATCGAGGGCAACGTGTTGAACGGCATTAGCGCGATATACAGCTAAATAAGGTTCGGGTTCAGCGAATAAGCGGAACGGCCAGATCAGGTACGCACGAAGGTCTCACGTGTACCTATCGGAACGAGTTTGGCGTCGTGTATTCGTGCGGAACACGATCAGGTGCGCGTAAGTGCATTTCTAAGACTGCGTAATAGCTGCGCCGCGTTTAGATGGCGAGGCCGGTTGTTGCATTCGCGCGAGTCCGCCTTTAACGCGGACGAGGCATTTAATGTCGCGCACGGTAATAAACGTTAACGATGAATTTAACGCGCCCGCGCGCGCATAAATACCTCGCGCGCGCGCTAGAAAACGCCGAGATCTCGATATTTCAACACGGCCGTGTTTCAAATTCCGCTAATCCGACCGTGTGTCGATCTCCCGCGTTAAAAACTTGAGCTCGAAATGACCCTCCGCGCTCATGTCGTGTCATGTAAAATGCGTCGTTACCGTATTGATATCTTGTGCAAGATCTTGGGTTACTGTACCAAGAGTTCCGAAACGCGACATTTATCGTCTCGTTTATTTATTCGAATGCGGCGTATTGCAGGAAACTCTTTAATAGCCACGTCGACGACATCATCGGGTATCGGGCATCAGGACAGTTTGGATGACCCGAGTTTTGGGCACGCTCTGACAAGATCGTTCACCATTTCCATCGCGTGGACCACCGAGGTCACCGTCGATGGAACTCGACCGGTGATTCAAACGAGAAATGAAACGAGATAACTTATGCGCGCCGCTGACTCAGGTTCCTCGTTATTTCGGATCGTGTCATAAAATCTCGGTCTTAACAACGCACGCGAGGATACACCCCACCCTGTAAGCGGGAATTGAAAGATTCCTGGGAACGTCGACCGGCCGAAAGAAAGAGAGAAAAAGAGAGAGAAAGAGAGCGAAAGGAAAGAGAAACCGCAAATATCTCCTTCGACCGCGAGAGCGAACGCTTTGCTAATGAACCCTCTCATCGCCCTCATCGTGCTGATTAACGACTCCTCGAACGAACCGACCAGCCTTTGCGCGTTGATCAATATCGCGTTTTTTTTTAGTAAATTATATGTGAATAGCTATCGCTGTAGCTCAGCCGAATCCTGCGATTCTATTTTATAATTACTTCTACGAATTGCCGGTATCTTCGTCCGTTCGAATTTACTCATTTTGAAGGTTGCTAATAAAATTCCACGTATATTCTGGTATATTAGTAAAATTCACGATATTGCGGTGCATTATTTATTGCACGAGATTTTTTGCTGCGTGCAATTAAGTAGCTTTTTGCAGTTGGATATCAAAACGATAATCTTGATTTTTATCTGTTTCTCATTCCCAAGTTCTTGATTATATTCATTATCAGTGGCATGCTAATATAATTTATAAAGCAAGTACCTTCTTGGAACACATCGTACGATTAATCGAACGCGTTTGTGGACTGAAGCTCGATTCGTCATCCGAATTCCAAGGATACATTCCCCGACAAAGCGGACACTTTTATGGAAGACGGAGTCGTTACGCGGAAGAGCCAGTAGCATAAGGAACGAGGACAAAAAGAGACCAAAGGAAAAGGTGGAAAAAAAATAATCGTAATCATCATTGCTCGCCCGTAAAAAGGAACATAATGAGCGAGCCGCTAATAAAATAATTATAATATTGGGAGCCCGGTAATAGATTCTCGGAACGCATTAACCGGTCTCCTTCTCTCTCTTCCTCTCTCTTGAGATAAATCGCAGCGTGTATACCAAGCAAGGGAGGGAGGGAGGGAGGGAGGGAGAGAGAGAGAGAGATGCCTGTTCGCTTATGCACGCGTGCAAGACACGTGCAAAATCGTGGCACGTCGCGATCGGACGCCGACCATGTGTAATACGCATAGCGTACGCATACACGCATACACATGTAGATACTTCTGCACGCGTGGCGGTGCGGCGGCCGCAGAAACGCGCTTCGTGTATCGAATATTCGCGGTATGTGAAAATTACCGAGCCGTATAAACTGCCGATCGGACAGATGGCCGACAAATCGCGTCGGGGAAAATATACGGAGTGTCCCAAGTTCTCCCGCACTGCCTTTCATGGCCCTTTCCTCCTGCCTTATATGCATCCGGAATATTTCTCGTCCACATGCAACCGCGACGATCGAGAATTATTTTTTTCTCTCGGCGTTGTTGATTAAGCCGGATATATATATATGTGTATATATATGTGTGTACACCGATCGCATGTGGGGATTATCGGTATGCAGGATTACTGACCCGCATAAATCTCGGATAAAGGCAAGAGCGTCGCGACGCGGCGCCGGGCAGCGGCAATTTTCCGATGATTTTCGCTGATCGCTTCGGCGAATCGACGACGCGGTAGAAAAATAATAAAGCATAGGAGAGAGAGGAGCGGGACGCGATATGGCCCACCCGATATTCTAACGAGATATTTATCCTCTTTTTTGACGGTCGCGCCGACGAGATCGCGCCAGGCCAATTAAAAAGAATAACGAGAAATATAATCGGCCGAATCGGAGTCGGTCCGGTTCGGCTCTTTCTCTCCCTCTTTCGTCCCTCCTGAGGACAGAGGACGAATTTTTGGCAGATATTTAGACCGATTAATTTAATTATTGCGATCACGGCATAGGGATCACCTCCTTGTGGAGATCAAGCAGTAATTTACATAGTGATGTGAGATTCAGGCTGTTTGAAAAACCGGACCGAAGCGCGGCGTTTGGAAGAAGACCGAATCACCCCGGCGCGGCGCTCGACAAGAAATGATCAAGAACAAGGGTGAAATCGGGCCGAAGCATGTTGTCAAGCGAATTTATTTTTCTTCCCCGATGACGTGAACGTGGAGAGCGAGAAAGACAAAGAGATCGAACGGACCGGGTCGGTCGTACGGTTCACTTTGTCAGACGATCGTTTGGGACGATTAATTTGATTATCGCGGTGTGATAGCAATTTACATAGTAATACGCGACTTAAGTTCGCGAGAAGAAAAAAAGGAAAGGGAAAGGAGATCGGCAGAGGCCGAAGGTATCCTCAACGGAGTAGCGAATCGGGCAAAAAGAGGAGTGAAGAGAGACGAGCTCTCGTAATCGCCAAATCCTCTGCTTACACACGTCTCCTCGTTGTTTTAGATTAGAGAATTCGATTATCGCTGTCGCGTCTCTGGGACGGAAGGTTTCTATTCCAAAAAGCCTCACACGATGTGATTTACATGCTAATACAGAAACCACTCTCTATCTTTCTCTTTCTCTCCTCCCTCTCTTTCTCTCTCTCCCTCTTTCGTTCTCTCACATGCACGCGCCGCAGCACGGGGGTCGTAAGATAAATTAAAGCCCGCTTCACACCATGAAAGCTGCATCGTCGTGGCTGCAAGTATCATCCACCGTTAATACCACTGGGAAAATTTATGAACGGATGGAGGATGAGAGAGAAGGGTGATGGTTCTTATTTATTTGGATTCGTTTGGGCCACGATGCGCGGAAACAAATAAATATTTCGGTGAATTGGCCTTATCCCAACACATGATTGATACAACTTGGCTCCCGATTTTCTTTCTTTCTTTCCCGTTTGCTAATCATTTATTTTTCTTTTTATTGATGATAAGTTAATTTATATTCAGAAAGCTAAACTACAACGGGGGATTAGTTATTTAATATTATCGCATTGTAATTAACTCTCGTTAATTTTTATTTACAATAGCAAAAAATTAATTTGTCTTATTTCATTACTTTTTATACATACCGATCGTCTAACAGTCTCGCTCTGTCCGCGTTTGTATCGTATGTTGTATCTGCACTTGTGTAACTGCTTATAAGAAACGATTTTTCTGTCACATATGTTATTCGCTAAAATGTTAATAAGTGCTTCTCTTTTTCTTCTCTTCTTTTTCATAAAGTGCTAACGAAAAAACGGAAAAGAAGAAAGACAGACTCGAGGAGAAAGACTATTGGAAAGAGAGAAGGATAAGGGGGTGGGTTTGAGAAGTGCTGAGGCGGCCGGCCGACGGAAAACAAAAGAATAGGAGGCCGTACTTGAAAAGCACAATTGAAATTCAAGATCCATATGCAAACAGCGCCGTTGGCGGGAGAAGAAAAAGAAGCTGGAAGATAGGAAACGAAGAAAAGAAAGAGGAGAGACTCTCAGTCTCTCTCTTCTCCGTCCTTCTCTCGAGGCTCGGTTTCCCGCGATATCGAGAGAGAGCTATATTCTCTAAATAATTGATTTAACATGTGTACATACATTATACGCAAACATAATAACGCTATGTAAATGGTGATTCCACCCATGCGACGCTGGCTCATACGTAGCGTGGGTCGAGTCCACAAACCGCGTCTACCATCGCGTCGCATACGCGTCCCCCTTTGCCTTCCCGCCGCTACCGCCGCCTTTCTTATGCCGCCCAGTTGGACCCACGATAGTAAGCCGGGGGTCTGCGGGACCCCGCAGAGACGGGAGACCGGGGGTTAAGTTACCGAGCACCTCATATTTTTTCATCCTCCCGGGGAATCTTCTCTTTTCCCCGCCTTACTTTTCCCCTCACTCGCTCATCATTCGAGAAGGGTAATTTTGTCTACGAATTCAGAGAGTCACTTCCGCGATCGAAAAGATTACGAGGGGGTGACGAAGCCTGATGCGATAAATGAAGCCGACGAATAAATTCTCAGATGGAAATCGACGTCCCCGTGTGTCATACGTTAAGCTTCCATGTACGTCTGAATTTTCCATTAACTTTTCAAGGCGCGATGATTATGATATGTAAATGTTTTTTTTTTTAATCCTTGCATTTATCAAATCCCAACTTTTTAAAAAAGATAGCATATGATTATTAGATATACACATTACTGTTAAGGAACGCCAAGATCAATTATATCTTATTCGTCTCTATTATCAATTATTTTCTTAAATAGAGATAATAGAAATATATTCAACAAAGTTCTCTAAGAAAAATTAAACTTTAGGAATAAGATATATTTTTTTCCGATTTATTTTATAGTAACTTTGTTTGACTAGAGTGTCGCAGATACGAAATTAATCCGTCAATATGTCTATATTAAACTACACGTTGATTGTATCTCGATCTTTTACACAATGCGGATTAGACCGGGGATCCCCATTGGGGCATATTCGAAACTCACACGATGAGTCGACACCCTGGCAAACAAGCTGTGGAAAAGGGATGCATGTGGATGGACGGCAGCTGACGATCGAGGATTGTGTGTGAGAGAGAAATAAAGAAAAGATAATTGATAGAGAAGGGAAGAGGGATTCTGACAAATTGGAAGGCCGTTAAAGCAAAAGCATGGAGGCGTTGCTCGTTGAAACTGAAGGAGAGAGGAGGATCCCGATACCTAATGAGGGAGAGAAGAGAGAACCCAGGAGAAAGAGGAAGAGACAGAATAAGTCGGGGAAAAAGACGAGCTGCGCGCGGCACTCGTGTCACGATGGGCCTCGTAGCAGCATTTTTAGAGCCGAAATAAAGTCGAGGAACGAACGTACACCGTCTCTTGAATATCCGCTGGGCGCGCGTCGTAAGACGTAGGTGGTCTTTCTTCCTCGGCGTCCTCTTTCCGTCTCATTCTCCTTCTCGCGCTGTCGCGTCGTTCCCATTCTCGTTCGTTTCTTCGCTCGTCCGTCCCATTCTCGCGTTCGTCTGCACTGCGCGGCTGATCTACCGAACGAGCCGAGCGAGCGCATATGCCGCGGCAGTTAGGTGAGCGCACATGCGCCCCTCGCCGCACATTGGACTTTTCGAGGCACGGAATTGCGAGACGTGACTTCCTCGCTCGCGAATGCCGTCCGGACATCCCGGTTCTCTCGCCGCTGATCGATCGCCGCGCGTATGTGACGCGCGCGATCTCGATTTGCAATTCAACTCGTCAACGTCGGCGCAATGGCCAACCGATGGTCTAACATCGCGATTGTGACCAGCGACTCAATTAAGCTGTTCTAAAATAATCTAAAAGAAATCCCAGATAATTAGCAAGAGAGTAATTTATTTAACAATGACAGACAGAAAGAATTAGTAATATAATTTTTTTAACTACTTACGAAAGAGATAATTGTTTCTTTGACTTTTGTGTCACGTTTTATTTGAAAGCTTACATCCCTTCGTTCACTGGTTTACGTACGTAGCTATTTTTAAATGTTTCGCGATGTACCGTCGTTGAAATCAAACGAGATACAATAACAGTCGAAGTCGACCGAGCGGTACAATCGAATAGACCGACTCACCTGGATATTTCGTTAAACCCTAAGAATCGTAGAGCGAAGATGGAGGCGAGATACGAAGCGGCCTCGCCCGACGCTCCGACGTACAAAATGCAAATCGCCTGGGATAAAGATGGAATCTGGATAACGGTATCAAAATCTGGAATACTTCCTCGATGCGCGAGCACGATGGGAAACGCGAGGAACGGCGAGTATAACGTCGCCCGTTCGCGTTTACGTGTCCGTGCCGATCTTGATGAAACCGGCGACGGTCTCTCGCTCCGCTCCGAGAGAAAGAGAGAAAGAGAGACGATCCTGGAAGCTGCGCACACGAAATCTCCGTTGCCGCTCGTGAGAGTCGGGCATTAGCGGGAACCGACACCGCGGGTGGGTTTCGGTGAATGATAACCGCGGAACGGTATAACGATATTATATCGTCGTAAGATCAGGCCGGTTGATCTCGTATGCGTATATGTGCGTGCGTGCCCGTGCGTGCGCGTGCGGAAGACGAAATCGTAATCTTAATCGTTCTCGTGACGGGCAACAGGTTCTCTCGCGCTCGCGATTCAATCGTGGGCCTCTTTGGATATACAAGCGCGCGCGCGGGGTCGACCCCCTTATACGCGAGGACCGTACGGAAAGAACAGGCCCGTTACGTCACTCATCCATCTCTTTCTTCTGGCGACCTCTATTGATTTATCGTCGCGAGAAAGCATATACGATTTCTTCCGTCGTAGGAAAGGCGGGCGGGTGCGCGCGCTCTCTCTCTCTCTCTCTCTCTGATTAGAGGTATGCATTGTGCATCGATCGACGGCTGATGGACAGAAGGAGAAAAAGACAGAACGGTGTCGCCTTGCGCAAGCTAGATTGGAAGCCACGGGAGATAAGCTGACCAGCCGACGTCGGTGACCGAGCCGATCACTCAGGGTCGACAGATCCCCGAAGGTTCGGACTTCGGAGACGAAAGAGAGGAGATCAGACCTTTATTCTCGCGGTATCTCTTTCAGCTCGTTAACTACTGACACGATCGTTTGAACCGAAACACTATGTGTCAGAGACGTAATTTCGATATTTCTTCGATATAAGACTTTTGAATCTTGATACAAATTACCTGAGCTTAATTGCGACAGGTTCGGTCTGTGACACAGTGACAATTAACACACTTTCTGAAAAAGGTGAAAAACTTGCCGTCATATTTAATTTTCTTTCTTTCAAATTTACAATTAATTTTTCACAATCAGAAGCTTTATTATACTCGGCTGTTGTGTAAACTTTCCTTTAATTTTGCCGATTGCTTGCGCCTTTTATCGATTATGTTGGCTTGGCTGCCGTAGATTACGCGAACAGTTTGAGATCTGACGCTAACTAATTACTGCACTACCCGTACCTAATCGAAGTTAAACCATTCAATAGTGGATTTGCATCCGTGACATGGTTTCTACTCACTTTCAGCAAGTGTGGCATAGGTATATCGTGACGAATCGGCTTACTTCGTTGATAGTATCGAAACAAATTTCTGTTAAAACGAGGTCGACCCCAAATCGGCTCAAAAACACGTGCACGAAGGAAAGTACGACGTACGTCGGATACCGTGTACACCACTTCAGTTGAGAACAGTTAAACGGGAACTCCTTTTGCCGATCGATAAGATCAGATTCCTCTCTCGTTTGAATAATATGAAAAATCGAGATGGATAGATAAATGGAAGGAATAAGAGGAACCGCGCTGGATATGTACTGGGTGGAATCGGGAAAAGGGGGGGACCGTGCACAGAGGGCGGCGGAGCAAGGGTTCGAGGGGCGGAGAAGAAGGGTCGAAGACGCACCATCGGTGGAGTGAGTTAGAGCCGGCGGGCAACGCTATGCATACCGTCACACCCTGCGACACGCTCCAAATTTGAAATTTAAATTCGGTACCTCTCGCGGGACCACGTTGTACACCGGTTACACACGCACACAGATATACTTACGTGCACGTAGATGCACGCACACTTACAGGGAGAGATCTATGCATGTCGCGAGTGTGCATACAGGACGCCCCAAAATAATTTTAGACGCTCTATGCTGAAAATTCCATCTAATTAAAAGTTATTTAGCATATTAAAGAGTAACACGTTCCATCGTGCGAAAGCAAGTGATCGAAACAAATAGATTTTAAAATTTCATTTCTTACTTGGGCGGGGGTTACAGGGTTCCTACAATAATAGAATTTTTATGAAAAGCTGTTAACCCTCGAGATATATCTTATGTTAAAAAATTTAAACTGCATTGTAGCGTGTCGTCTAAAATTTTCATCAGGGAAAGATTGTGTTGGAAAATTTCATGTAGAATACTGCAATTGTCAAGTCGTCCCCTTTTGGGACACCCTGTGGAAAGCGACTGGCAAAGCGACGGCGAATCAGAATGTTTGCGAGAACAGGATGGAGCGAAAGACAGGAAGGATGTATCGTCGTTTTCACGACGACCGACCTGCCCGTTAAGTCGTTTCCGCTCGTCGGTAAACACACGCGGGAATAGTAATTCAGAGACAGGGACCCTGCGCCGTGTCCTTTCACCTCCCGTCTGCCCTCCACTCTGCTTTCCTCCCACGACTGGTGAAGTTGTCTCGAGTCGTGTATGATTGTCTTGTCTGCTTGTCGCTGTCGATCGCGTTGAATTTCAGGCGAAGGAAACGCTCTTTTGGGATGAGCTTGTTTTCTCGAATGTCAGCCGAAAATCGGAGCGTGCTCTTTCACTTTGCATCTCGTGCATTGTACAAGCTACCGTTAGACTTCGTTGCTTCGCTCTCGAAAGAAGTAACTATGCAACGTAACGAGGAGAGTCTCCAGAATCAATCAGACATGTCTAGGAAAGTTATTCTTAAACTTTAATAATTCTAATTTTAACGTGTTGTTCATTGATTATTTTCTTCGCTGTACATGATTCTAAAATTTTTTTATTAATAGAAAGTATACACGGTAGACTATACTTAAATGTCCGCACTACTTACGTCCAGCGACCGCAGAACATCCTGCAAAATAACGGTTACATCGCGCCCGCGAGATTATCGGCGCCGCGACACCGTCTTTTCTTCGTGTTCGTTCAGCCGCAAGCTTTTACCGAACGTACATAATCGCATTTTCCTCGGTTATGATCCGAGTCACGAGAGAGAAAGAGGGAGCGCGTCCGTAATTTTTTCTCGTTCCCCTCTATCGTTCCCGCCGCTCCTCTTCTCGGCATTCCACGACGACACACGCGGCGAGTGGCTCACGTCATGTGACACGTGTCCGACGGACGAAGGCGCATAATGCACGTGTCGCACGCACGATACATAGCGGCTGCACCGGCATGTGACGACCGCCGTCGCGTCGCGTCATCTCGTATACCGGGGCGGGCGGCTGCACTTTCTCTTTTCGCGTCGATGATCGCGCATCGTAGATGCGGCCGACCAGTATAGAATCTTTAAACCGCACCGTTATCTCTCCCTCGTGATACCACGCACTTGTGGCGAAGTAATTCCGAGGTGTAGCATTAGTCGAACGAAGTCCTGAAATTTATGCTAGCCCTAAAACGAATATATTCCCGAGGGATAAGAATCAAGGTACATAAATCAAGACTATTAAAAAGCGTGTGTCACAACAAAAGTCACAACGAAAGGAAATGTGGTACGATATATGAATATATAAGAGATTTATGTATAGAGAATGTTCTAAATTCTTCTGTACTTTTTAACAAAAATTTAGATTAATTTTGTTATGTCTTGCCTCTTTCTAAATAAATTTTTAATACCACAAAATTGACTTCATATCAACCGTTGCAATTGATCGGACAAAAGGAAACATTTATAGGAGGAAAACTTTTAAACGAGGAGGAAAATGGCCAGCGCTTGCGGTTCCTTTAATAGCCGCTATAGTTATACGATTGAATAGTTACTAAAACGTCATGACAGTCGATTGAAATTGTTGGCAGAGTCATGCTCGTCGAAATTATTACGTATAGCAGCGTGCCTCTTTCCGTGGTCATCTATGCCAATAACTATAGTTATCTTATCCCGGAATTACCCTACACAGCTGGTACAGCGATATAGCTATACGTGTATAGATTGGAAATGGTACACTCGATAGTTCCTATACGGAGACATATCTGTTTCTTACGTGGCTCAAGTTCATTCGTGTCACTACGTAAAATCGATCCGAGGGGGTTTGTCATCCCATAATCCATTCTTACATCTCTTCCGTACGCGCGCGGGGCTTCCAGAAATAAATATCTTCTTCGACGTAACACTCGACAAGAAGACGGAAAATGGCGCTGTTTAAAATGCAAATTTGAAGAAACGCGATTATAAAGCCGCGGATTGAGTCGGATATTCGTCGAGTAAATCTCATCGGCGTCGGGGAATAATCCCGGGGTCAATCTGCTAAGGCTTTCCGCGAAGTTTATTAGGAACGATCGAGGCGATATAGAAGGAGCAAACTCTCTCGGATCTTACTCCGTGAATTCGGTTGCGCGAAGGCGCGCGTGCCTATATATCCTATAAGTTCTTCACGAGAGCACTCGAATTAGATCGGCACGCTGCAGTGCAAACTCCACTCCTGCGAGATACTCTTCACAATGGGATGACTTAGAGGGCAACTGATCCAGCAGCTTAAAACGGAGTATCCCCTCGCGATATTAATGCTCACCGTCTCTCGCGCATTCCATCAAACTCTCGCGCATTCTAAAGTAATCTAAAATATATGCGTATCTTATGAAGCGTTCGTACAATACACTCCTTCATATCTAGTCCAGATAGAAAATAAAAATTGTTACAGCAACAGAGAGAAGGTTTTATTTTGCAATTTGGGTCAGAATCGCCTAAAAATTTGTTTAGGTCTCTGTTGGACCAGGACCTCGTCCCAGATTAATCCCAAAAGTTACATTCGGCACAATTTTTGTTTTGTTTTGAGCACGCAACCTGTCGCTCACACTCTGCTTCGCATCGGTTTGGATGCAGCGAGATAATTGCAGTTCGCGCAAGTGCCTCTGTCGAAAAATGATCGGTGGCAGGATGGGAGATCGATGGACGAGGAGATAGAAGCACAAAGGGGGAAAAGGGTCCAAAAAATAGGACAAATAAAAATAGATTTTACATCATGCAGTTTTCATCTTTGAGATTGTATTCGGCGTCAGCGATAGGTACATTCTCATCCATGTCGCGCTCTAGCATATATATATATATATATAAGAATTCAAGGGCCCGATATCTAGATAGAAGCTCTAGGACAATCATTCTAGAAGCTGGCAACGCCAATCCAGTCCGATTATGGATTTGGGGCAGATATCGCGAGATGGAAAAGAATGAAGTGACTATAAAGAGAAGGAAGGAAAGAGGGAGGAAGGTGGAGAACGAGCATGAGAACGGAACGATGAAAAGGAGATGCAGGAAGGAAGGACGAGCGGGCTGTCAAGACCGAAGAGAGAAAGGGCGCTAGAGATACAAAGAACGCGAGGCGAAAAGAAGAGAGACAAATGAACGAAGGAGAAGAGAGGAATGTGCCGGGCGCGTGGATGAGAGGTGAAGAGAGGAAGAACGAATCGACGAAAGGGAGAGAGAGAGGAGAATCGAGGGTTGGTGGCGGCCCAGACCCGGTCGATACGACCACTACCACCAACATCACCACCGCCACCTCTACCACGATGCAGGACAGAGCGCGGAACTTGGTTCCTACGCGAGAATGCATACACCGATACACAGTGGAATCTTCCCGTTTTTTTTTCTGACCTTACCTGCCTCTCTTTCTCTCTCTTTCGCTCCCTCTTTCTCTCGCCGTATTCATCTCCCGATATTTTTTCACCCCTCGCGCTCTCAACCATCCGCCATTTTGAGAGGGAACATCCCTCTTCAATGGGTCGATTTCCTCACGATGACTTTGGCACGTACTTTGAGCTCAGACAAGTCTGGATCATTAATTTCGTATCGCGCTCCGTTGTAATATAACATTGAGACGTGTAATTATATATATCTGTGGTAGATGTGCGATTGTATGAAATAAGGTAGTTAAAGAAGTCGCTTTAGTCGTAAGAGTATAGAGATAAAAATAAAGAAGAAATTAGAAAATTCTGTAAAGTTCATGTTCTTCGCTACTTTATCAGATAAAATACATATTTTTTATCTTAAAATTTAGGAAGAAAGGAGAATAGAGACACAAATAAGATGAAAATTTATTTATTATTATATTATGATATAAGCTCGGGATGACATCTCGTGCACATACTCACATCGCATTTTCTTTGTGATTGCAGTTGTTCTCTTGGACACGACGACGGAAGAGAAACTCGACTGGACGAGATACCCGTTCGGGCCTCAAGCTAACACTCCTGGCGTAAGTATACCGAAATTTCTATCGCACGTCGATGCGCATGAATAGAAGGCATCAAACTTCTTCTCAAAATGTTGGCGAGAAAACTTTTTCCTCTCTTCGATACGAAGGAAAATTATTCATTCCGATAGCCGGTAACTCCCTCGACTCTTTAAGCGATAAAAGCATCGAGAATCCGAAAGTAAGATCAGATTCACCCCTCCTCGAAGGAAGGACGAAACAATTTCTTAAATATCGCGAATTTCCATAGAAATATTCGACGTGCCAACAGCAACACGGGGAAATTCCCGTCGACGTAGGAATTCCGCTCGCTCGCTCGCGCGCACGTTCGGCATCCTTTTCTGCGCGGCCAAAGGGAAATATTAAAAATGTCTCAAACATAAATTAATACTCTCTCGCGAGGTCGTTGCACGCGCGATTCAGGAGCCCTCTCTCTCTCTCTCTCTCTCAGCTCCTCCGGCGATCGTAACAAAGGGACGCCTAGATGGAAAAAAATTCCAGGACTTCCCGACATTTTCTTCTCTCTGTATTTTTTTTATTCTTTTCTCGCGGAGAGGAGAAATCTTTTGGAACTTGACTGGCCGGGTGCCGGTGGTACCAGAAGCACTTTATAGTCTCGGTACGCGCGCGGCACATACGTGGGCTCCCGCTGGCCGATGCGCTCTCTCGGCGCCATGTTTGTTTTTCAGTTGTTAAGCGCGCAGCGGGCCGCCAGACAGGTTTAAATCAGCCTCCACCTCTCTCCGTTTCTCCTCTTCTTCCTCCTCTTTCTCTTCCTCTGCCGATTCTCTCCTCCAGCACCACCCGCCGCCTCCCGTCCTCTTTCGCGCTCCACGATCGGGCCGTATGCACCACTCGGCCCGTGAGTCAGTCCGACCGGGTAACAAATTGCTTTTTGTTTGAACGGACAAATTAGTGATACGGCCGCGCCGGCACGGTAGAGGTGCCGGCCGAAAAGACAGGGGGTAGAAGGGAAAAAGGAGGGACACGCGATGTTTATTTAAACATCGTGGGGGCACCGTGAGTGCAGTTTCGCGCACGGGGGACATCCTCCTCCGTGACCCTACGTGGGTGTCGGCCGGATATCTCGTGTTCGAGGCTTCGGCTCTTTCTCTCGATCACGACGATAAACTAGCGACTCCGATTTTTTTAGCGATTCGACCGACTCGTTACGACATATCTCGAAGCTTATTGTAATTTTCATTATACTTTCATTATAGCCCTCTAGTTTTTCTATCCCTATGCTAATCTTCGCTTGATATTTTAGTAACATTTGTACAGGATATTATTATTTAACAGAAAAAAACAGTCTCTTCTTAAGCGGATTGATACTTTGCTATCGCCAAGATCTCAGAAGCCTCTTGTCAATGCTATTATAAGCTCTTTACTCTTTATTTGTGTTTGCTCAATCATCTAAAAAAATCTTTTTTTTTTGCCCTCGATCGTGAAACGATCGAGTACGACGGCACACGCGCGCTTGTCCTCCTTTTTTCTCTCTTTTCTCTCGCAATGTCGATCGTTAGTGTCGCAGCGCTAATCGGCCAGCGTAACGCTCTGTTTGAAAAGGTTCTTTGAGGCTGCTGTTGATTTTTCTGGGCGCTAAACGTTCGACGCGCCTCTCCCCGGACGAACCGGACCGAAGAGAGATGGCTGCGCCGGCGGACCACGCACGAGAGTCTGATCTTTTTTTTCGGGAATGACCCGAAAGAGAACGCTCTCGCTGCACGCTTCGTCCTCCGTGAACCACTCGAGTTCACTTTGCACCTCCCGTTCCATTTCGCCCGTCGCCGGAAGTGCTACGTCCAAATACGCGTTTTCCCTCCTCTCTCTCTCTCTCTCTCTCTCTCTGTACGTGTGTCTCTCTTTTTTTTCCATGGACTCTCGCGCGCACGTGCTCCTCGTAAAAACGACCGCAATATTAGTTACACATCTACGAGCCTTTAAAGTTCCTTCCAAAGCCCAAAGATGTATCCTCGGCGCTAAGTGTTAGTGTCCGTACGATTCTCGTCGCCTATTGACACTGTGAACATCTTTTTCACATTGGGCAAATAAAACTCAAGCGTAGACGACCGTTTAACGTTAAAACGTGCGTTAATAATACGAACTGTTCCAAATCGATTTTTCAAACATTCCGAATTCCGCTTATCGGCGATCTCTCCCTCATTCAATCCTGACAAGTTTCCCGTTCGGAATCTGCGTCTCGCACGCTCCGCAGATCGATCGGACGGACGACAAGATTTGTCCATTGCCTGACGGTCGTAGATGACGAAAAACGATGTTCGATTTCCCCGGGTCGAGGAATTCACGTTTCACGTGGTTGTCCTCACTGTGCGAGAGAATGCGTCAACATACGCGCGAAATGGGGAATCCTCTTAGGCTGGTCTCCAGGCTGATCCGCTTTCCCGAGCTATTCTTACCGAAGGAAGTTGCGTCGCCCGAAAGCAAGATTGATAAAAACGAGAATTTTCTCACTCTAATCAGTTTTCTCGAGTAGGGATTAGCGCGCCTCTCACGCACGCCATTACCTTCGATCATACGTGACAGGAAATTTATTTCCGAGGATGAATAATTTTCTCGGGAAGATCCAGGTCCAATTAGCCGCCCTCGTCATATTAACAAACAAAAAAGCAACGCTTCTTACGCGGTGATGAGCGGAGAACAATGCGAAATTATTTATTTCCAATTAAATACATTTTGATTTTAACAAATATATCGGCCATTTAAAAGGCATTTAAACATCTACGTAATTCTTAATTAAGCATAGAGATCAAAAGATTACTTGCATTTTAATCGCACGTAGGGGAAAAAAAACGATCGTGACCATACTTTGTGGAGATATTCTTCCGTCGTTTTAATCAATCTTCTCCGGTCGGCATTAATATCCCGAACACGATAAGTACGCGCCTTTATAACTGATAGTAGGGTGGTTATTAATATACAAGTAAACGGAATTAGCTCAGACTATTTGAACAAGCCGACAGAGGGAGGACAGGCTCGGAGCGAAAAGATGCTTTGATGCTGTCGGCGAGGGTCAAAACTCGCATAAAGGGCCGAAGATATGGGCTATGCTCTATCGCCATATTATATATTCTATCTCGATGCCCTCCCGACCACGACGACTTTGGATGAAAGATGCGGGGAAACGTACCCACTGGAATTAATTAAGCGTCTTTTTCGCTGACCCCGTAGCTTACTTCGCATTGATTTAAATCCCGCTCCAAGCTTTTAGCTTAATTTTTAGTACGAACCGGAGAGAAAGAGAATTTATGAGTATCTGTAATTTTGACTTTTTATAAAATCATGTTAAATATTATTCTTCTTAACCTTCGAAAAGTACATAAAACTTATCGAATTTGCCATATCGAAATATCGATAAGTAAGATCTTAAGAAAAATAGAGCGAAAGAAGAAATCGGGAAAGTTCCCGTTGAAATTCCAAGCCACTTAGGAAAGACTAACGACGGCGCGCTTTGATTTCGTTCTCGCCACTTTACTTCAAGCTAATTTCCATGCTTAAGAAGTCGTAATCCGATCATGACCGTCGAAATGAAGAAGTTTTCCCTCACCCTTTGAGAATATCGACTTGCACTTGGCTGAAATTCGATAAAGTCGCGCGACTCGCGAGAATTCAACGGATGGAGAAACATTCTCCGGTCTGGCTGTTTCCACAGCGAGAGCGGCGCGTTTCGATATCTTTCGATATTTCCACGGGGGGTCAATCGTCGAGTCGGATTTCTACCGGTAACGACTCTGAAATCGGATAGATTTTCGTCTCGCCCGTTTCGCCCGGAATTTATTCTATGAATAGGAAAACGGGATGCGATGCGATCGCGCGCGCACGTTTAATAGGAAGGCGAGAAACACAGAGGCCATTGGTCCATTGAGAGTAACGGTCTCTTCCTTCCACGAGCGTCCGTCGTGTCGGTCGTAGTCGAAGGCGAACGCTGGTGGCTCTCCGCCGCGTCGGGAGATCTTGCCGTTCTTTTTATTCAAAAAAATTTATCGTCATCCTATTGCGAGTGGAATTCGTTTTCTAACGTCACGATCGATTGCAAGAAATGCAGAGAGAGAGAGAGAGAGAGAGAGGCTCGACATTTAGAAAGTCTAATAAACAAGATTGGAACAAATTTTAGGAAATACTGTTCTCTGTGTACTTTTATGTGTAACGTCTCATTAAAAGTAAATTATTGAAGACCCGAAGGCGTACATCGTGGAAGGGTTTCTGAGGACATCGGGAGAGAATCCACTGGTAATAGGTTTCAAATAGATGCGCCGAAAGATTTATCTTCTTAAAGATAGAAAAAGCTGATAGTTGTAATTCTAGACTTAATTCCCGACGATCTTTAGATTCTCGATCGATTATAATTTGGAAACAAACTCGAAAAAATCTACTGATTTGCGCCTAAAATATTATCCGCAGTTTCGAATTGTCGATTGACAACTTGCGATTACAGACATGTTACATAAGTGGCGATCTGCGTAGCGAGAGCGAACGAATGACGTAAAGTTCAGTGAACCGCACAACGATACCTTCATAATACAATAATAATGGTGATACTCCGACATTTGGATGAACAGCAATATCCACCTTCATATAAAGTATTCGGGAACTTGCCCGCTGAAAAAAGAACGCCTTCTCACTTCCGTCGGATGCTCATGGTATCCGAGTTCATTTTGCAGCTGATGAAACGTGGCTGATCGCGGTCGCAGTTCCGACGAAAAGACCTGCCCGCCACGGTTCGCACGTGGCACTCAGGCTTCTATCTGACCGTTTCATCTTCCGCTTCCTTCATCTTCATCCATCCTCGTCTTTCACCCCCCTTCTCGTCGTCTCCCTCGCCGGTAGCCGTCTCTCCTCCCGTTCTTCTTTTATCTTCTCCTCTTACCGGCTCCCCCTTCTCGTCGTCTCTTTCTCTCTTTCTCACCGTGGCTCCGGCTATTTAACCGCGCCCGTATCTGCATCTAAATGCGCTCCCCGAATGCGAAATTCACATAGTGATATGTGACTCGGGTAACCGTGTCTTCTTCAGAGACTCGACTGCTCAGAAAATC
Organism: Temnothorax longispinosus; assembly: GCF_030848805.1. Classification (NCBI taxonomy): domain Eukaryota; kingdom Metazoa; phylum Arthropoda; class Insecta; order Hymenoptera; family Formicidae; genus Temnothorax; species Temnothorax longispinosus. The sequence goes on from NC_092369.1 coordinate 12,068,981, forward strand.
GCCTTCGCGGAACGCGACACGACGCCCGCGAGAACGTAATCGCCGCCAATGAGAATATAACGTACGCGCAACGCATTGCAATTTCGTGAGACTCTGAAGCAACTAATTTCTCCAATCTTTTTCGAGTAACGTATATTTTTTGACACTACAAAAATCCGTTTGAACAGGCATTAGAACGTGTAAGCGCGTATCTGTATTTTATATCTTGTAGACAACTAAATATATACGGAAAGAACGATCGTAAGCGCGTGGAGGAGCGCGTAAAAGTCAACGCAGCTGCGAGCATTCCATTGAGTCGAGTGGCAATAATAAATATCGGGTTACTTTTCGGGCCATATCTATGGAATAGACTAACTGACTATTAGCTAAATATTTATTAGCTAGATAAGCACACCTGATTTATTTCCCCCTCGGTCCGGTCTTGTTGTGAAAACCCATCAACCGTGCCCGGCATCGACATTATGACCCGTCTACGACTATTTAAAAAAACATCTTCATCTCCTGCCGGTGCGGTGGCACGATTCACCGGAAACTGGGGAGATTAACTGCACGCGCGATTGATTATTTAAAATTGTCTTATCGGTGATATGCCACCCGGAATTTTAAGCCTTTCGCCTAATCGCTTCTTCTTCCATCGTTCGTTTATATTTAATCGTGATTAGAAAGGAGGCAGACTTCTCCTCTGTCGTTCGTCATCGAACTTATCATCTCGAGCGGTAATTTAAGACACACTTGTCGCATGTATCTCCCTCTTCCTCCTTAGATTGTGTACCTTGTGTTTTGCAGTGGGGAATACGACGTATGTATACGAGAGCGATTTCGCCAATCGAGACTCGATTTCGCGCTAACGCAATCGCATTTCCGTTTCTTCCGAGTAGACGTGCCTCAATGTTCCCTTTCACCTCGATTTATCGTCTCATGTCGCTATCTTGCGAATGATAACGAAGAAAGCGGTCGATATCATCTCTTTTATCAGTAATACGCGTTCGATAGGATCATATTTCTGATACTGTACTTCAAGTAGAGTGAAGCCACACTGCAAGATCGAAATTTCATTTCATATTAACAATGCTTCGAGCATGTTCAATGAGTTTTGCAAAATCCAGGCACTTTATTCTTTAGCGTTAAATATTATCGCGAGATCTATAACACATGCTGATACTTACATATGCCCGCAAAACGTTACGCATGCATCAATACGACGTAATGTGAAAGGAGAAATATATCTTTGGTACTTAAAGCGATCGCCTCACGTACACACACACTCACGTTTAACGGCGAGGTATCGAACGTGCGAATAACGCGCGGGAAATAGTAAAACTCGTTCTCACGGAAACGTGTCGGCGAGTTCTCGAATTGCAAAACGGCCGCGCACCGCCTCGTAAAGTGTCACTAGGGCCGCGCGCATCGAGACCACCCCGTATAATCAAGGAGCCTCTTTTGCATGCAGGCGAAGCTCACGCAAACGAACGAAAAGTATCGATTACAGATTTCTCATCGAGTCGCCGCGGCACAGAAACAAATCGCCTGCACCCTTTAATTGCGCCACTCGACGGCACATTTTGTAAAAGTTATGACAACGATAGATTCCTACTATCTCTCATAATTTTTTTTCAAGACGAACTCGAAACCGTTTTTTACGTAGTAGCTTAAGTCAAAGCATTTAAATTTCAAAACTGTGTCGCAATTACCACTTTTTATGTCAGAGGATTATGAGAGACTTTGGAAAACTGACCATTTTTAACATTTTTACCAAAAACAAGTAGAAGGTTGTGGAGTTATTTATAGTATTCAATAGGCTTGCACTATGTTTTATATAGGAATGTAGTTCACTTATACTAAGACAAATTTATTAAGGCAAATTACAAATATGAGTAATACGATTTATTTATGAGGAATTAAGGTCACGCTGCCATATAGTTAAACGAGACATATATGGTCTGCGTGTAATTTGATAAGATAAAGAGCGAAAACCATAAAATTTCATATCCAGTGAACATGAACCGCATCATAAAAGGCAGATTTATTTTTGTCTGTGCTCCCTCTTTCTCTCTCTTTCTTCCCTTTCTACTCCCGTTATTACCTACCCGTTAGATAGTTTAAGAAAATTTGCCTCCATTCACTTATCACGCAACGTAAAACCATTAAGTTGAATTGACGCGCGAGTCGTAAAACCGGGTTTCTTTGCGAAACGATCGTTAAGCATTTCTGGATTAATTATTAAGAACCCGGTGAGTCGTTTATTGTATTCTCGTTTACGTGCACTTTTCGCATATTTAACAAAAAGATCCAGCTATTATTAAAAATTAATCGTAATAGTTTCGATTCGAAAAGTCCGTACGAAAAGGAGAAAATAATGGTTCAGTGTGTTCCTAATTAAAGAAAATCGGTCGAATTACAAAGGGTAGAACGACGCGCTACACGTAATAAACTTTACGTGCATATATGACTTTTCAGAGCCAGACGCGTTTTTCATGTTCGTTAAATCCCGCGTACTAATTATACGGAAGCCAATCCAATTATTTGCCTTCGTCGGTTACCACGGCGTCTTTCATTCTCGGCGATCGAGAGCTATTTATCCGGGGCCGTGCATAAAATCGCGAGCCTTCGGGAATCCGCCTCGTAAATTTTTTCGTACGCGCACGCGAAACAACGGGATCAAGCACTCTTCTCGACGTTAAGTAAAAAGCGGCAACGACGAGTTCACTTCAACGTAACATTAGAACCTCGTTATGTACAAAATGGTAGTATATATATATATTTTTATTTTGCCAGTGAATAAATTATTTTTTAATAAGTAATAATTTATTTGAATTATTACTTATCAAAAGATATATTTATTCAGTGACAAAATAAAAGGATACACTTTTTCTTCGATAACTGGCTCGACTGGGTCACTATTTCCATCGCTATTTTAAGGAACCTAGACGTAATGCTGTTTTTCCCTTGTGAATAAATGCGTATCTGGTACATTTTTTATTATTGAGTATGTATAACAGATGCGCGTTCTGATAACACGATCGATTCGTTGGTAACGAACGCTTAAAACGGAGACGAAATTCTTGTCGCGTTGCCTTCGTCACCCCGTTGCCGCGTCGAACGATCAGGAAATCTCTGAAATTCCGTTTTCGCTTTCGTCGGCGCTCTTTTCTCTTCCCACCCGAACCTCGGAGATAGTCGAGTGACCTCGCGCGCGGAACGAAATTAATGCTAATCCCTTGAAATTAATCCCACGGGCCGAATGATTGAATGAAGGTTGGATTATTCTGGTACGCGCCATCGGTCACACGAGTCGCGCGGCGTGGCGCGGCGAGCCGTTTCCACGGGATTAATCACCCCCGGTGCGCTTCTTTTCCTACCCGGTCGTGGGGGCTTTTTTCCGCATTTTATGACCTCACGGGTGGATTACTATCGACTTTTTCGAAAGCGCACCACCGTGCGCTTTGACAAATAATGCACGATTTTTCCGACCTACCGCCCGCGGGGCCTTTCACGAGGTGGGTTTTTTTTTCAGAGTTTCGCCAGAGCTGACAAATGTCAATCGACACCGTTGATTTTTTTTAACGCGAGATTATGGCAGCTCGGGCTCGACTGACACCGTGATAATTTGAGTGTCAATGTCGATGGTATAAGCACTCACATTATTGCAGACTGTGGAAAAAGTTAAATCTTCCGTAGTAATAAAAGATAAATTCTTGTTAAAAGAAATCTAAAAATTGCGGTACAATTTTATTATACGAAAATTGCAAAGTTTTGTCGAAATTAATTTAGGGGAGATCAGACTGAAAATGATCTTACAAAGTACTGTAAAATTACTTTCTTACTTCTCTCTGTAATCTTTTTATCGCGCTTTCTTAATTTTAGGAATATTAACTTGGTGAGATTTTATTTTACTTATTAGATTACATCACGCGCTGTAAGCCTTATTGTAAATTGTGTTACGTATAAATTTAAAATAACACGACGACTAGATTGCGCACGGTGAGATTAAGCCGCGTTAATAAATCGCGCGATCCTCGTAATTTCGATTCGCGATAATCGCCCTTTGTTCCCATAACGGGAGATCGTCTTATCTGCTAACCATGGGGATGACTCGGGATGATTCACATCGGCAAACGCGCGAGCTCCTCTCGCGGTGTTATCTATTTATTGATAGTGACATTGACCCGCGCGATGATCGTCATCACGCTCGCTCGCCGGATCATCGCCGCCGATCTCGGCATCTGGATGACCGATCTCTCTAAATCTCTCCCTCTCTCGCGCGTCGAGTGACTATGCAGGTTAAAAAAAGTCGTCCCTTCTCCACCCTCACCTCGTCGTGTTCCTCGACATTAACGACACGACGGGAGGACGAAACAGACGAATGATCGTTTATTAGAACTGATAGCGTTTTAACTGGCTGAGATATTTCAGGCAGAGTGAACCGACAAGGAGAAGGGGGGCCGAGAGCGAGAATGGGAGAGGAGAGCGAGAAGAGATCTATAGCCTATCCAGTCCGAACCATATGTGCATCTCTACATCCGTGCGCGTGTGTGGATGCGAGCGCGAAGCGCGTGGGCTTGAATTCCGTCCGATTAAGATTTAATTTTTAAATCACGGCCGTACTCGCTCTGCACGAATCTACATGATTGCCGAGACACGTGCCATCCTGCGAAACGTGATTGCGCTTCGTTTGCCATTCTCTACGACCGCAATATCTATCCGGCGGTGTTTATTCCTGCAGGGGTGAGATTTCGCGGCAGATGGCTGAAACCTCGATGACGATTTGTCGATGTGCTTCAGCGATTACAATCGATTGGGCAAATGATTCGTACCAGCGAACAAATATTTGCAACCGCCGAGTGTAATAACGCGCACATTTTGGTTTTCAATTTGTACACGTCAAAACCGTGTATAGAACGGGATGAGAGAATTCTCACGATCCATACCGATAATTAAAATATTTTTAATAGTCCTTTGGGAATAGTCGAAAATGTACATTTCTTGTGAAAGATTAATGATCTCTTTGGCGGAAACTCGGCTTCTTTGAGCAGGGCATTTTTCTTCCTTTTTTGAAAAAAGAAATTCCAAAATCATTATGCGAACCCTATCGTTGATAAATCGATCCCTCGTAGATCGTGGACGAATGCTGACCTAGCCTAAGTGGTGGCCAGGTCACAAACTCACGACGGCTGCACAACAGTCGTACAGTTCCTGGGAACCAGTGCACGCGCGGGCATTATGTACGCGTGTCAATCTCCATTGCCGGCCGCCTTCCGTTTTCATGAGGATTAATAAAAGCCTCGTCCAACGGCGGGAACAGTATATAGACCGTCTTGTGTAAATATTGATTCCCGGTGTTATCGCCCCTGGAATTGTACGACCAGAAATTTGGGTATTTGATACTGTCATCGAGCTGTCATGTCGCTTGCCAAACGCGACATGGACAAATGTCGTGTCTATGAAACTCGATTATTATGCTATCACGCGCGACTAATCGTGAATAGTTTGGTCTTTTTCGCTGCGTTTTTCTCTGCTTTTTGCACTTAAAGCAGAACAGTCATATACATTCATACTGTAAAGACAGAAAATGAAACGAAAAATGTTCTAGAAAGCGTGGCTAAATAAAACAGTGACTAATTTTTAACGAGACATTGATAAAATTGTCTTCCACTTTTCTTATCTTGGACTAACAATAAGAGAGATTTTTACCTTCCGTCATTTTAACGTACAATCACAAAAATTGTAGCGTTGCATCGGTCCCGGCGGCTTAACTTTCAAGCCGCGGACTCGCTACGAAATCGTATTCCAGAAACGTGGATGTTACTCGTAAGATGCAGCGCACCCGAGTCCGAAAGTAGTTTCTAGGAATTAAAATCATAAAGACGGGCGACCGCGGTGAATACGAAATCTGCGGCTACCATCTGTTTCCCAGGCGAAGACGGGCGCGCCCCAGGCCCCAGGTAGGGCACACCGGCATCGCATCAGCGGCATAAATCCGGGCTTATGATGTCGTTCCCCTTTTGACGGATCTCGAATTCACGATGAATTAATGGGATCGCGTGCGGAATACGTCAGGGAGAAGAGGTCGAGAAGTCGTGGCACACACGGCCGCGGCGGGGTCAAACGCGGACCGGAAGATGTACGGGGCCTCGTTCGTCGCCGCATTTTACGACGCCAATTGTACGTGAGCCAGGTTGCAGACTCAACTTGCATAGTCGATGTCGCGTTTGGGCCGTTTGGGGTACGCCGACGACGTATGTACATTATACATACATACGTGCATTTCTTTACCGCACGATCGTCTGCCGTCTTTATCGATCTGCCCGATGCGTCGACAAACGTTGATAATGTATCTGGGTGCTTCTTACTTACTCGGTAAATTCATATTCGCGAGGTTTAAATCTATTGTTAAATCTATTGTTAAAGTTGACAGTGCGAGAGTTGATAAAATGGAAATAATAAAACTTATTAATTGATTATAAGTACATATATTATAGGTATACATACAAAAGATGTATAAATTTTGCCGACAGAAATTAAGTACTATATTTCTACCCCTAATTTTAACCTCATTGGAGTCATTGGCAAGAAAGATATAGGTAAAAAAGTTTCACAGAAACCGGTAGTGCTTTTTCGAGCGCGCTCTGCCTACCGACGAGATATCTATTAGGATGGCAAAGCCTCTCCTAATGCATCTGTACGTTTCCCATTACGATTCGGCGCGCGTGGGTTAAACTAACGAGACCGGGCGACTGGGAAGCGAGGGTGCGCGAGGGCGATTGGGAGAGGATTTCGCAGCGAGGGCGATCGGAGTCGGAGGAAGAGGACAGAGAGGCCGCCGGGTGGTAAGAAGGAGCACGATGGGGCGAGAGATAATTTGGAAACGACGGAGAGAGCGGGATACGAATACGTTGGCACGTTGGCGAAGAGGGAGAGGGACAGTGGGCGAGAAGGGATGTCGGAGAAAGCGAGAGAGAGAGAGAGAGAGAGAGAGAAGCGGAGAGAGAAGGAGGACGGAGAGCGTCCCACGGTTGAGTTTCCATCTCGATTGGCGCGGGTTTCCATGACGACCGGTACGTGACCACGTTGCCCATGGGGAAAACAGCGGAAAGAAAGGGGTGGCAGGCGGAAGGGAGGGAAGAGGGTGAACGGCGGGACGCGAGAGAGTGTCACGGGCGCAGCGACTCCTCCGTTCTGCTCGTCTCCCTTTCATCGACCCCCGTGCTCCGCGCGCCGAGAGAGGACGACAAATAAATGGATACAGGATACGGAGATAAGAAGAAGAGAAAAAACGGTTAAAGCAACCGTAAGCTCACGTGCAAGACGGCCGCCTCTCGGAAAACTTTACAGTCAGTGGAGGGAAGTCCGTTAGTCAGGCGGAACGGATCGTCGCGAGTTGTTGGGAATTGAATTCGTCAATTGCCGGCGGGACGGTGTCGCTTTGAAGCCAACGGCCAACGGGATCGATCGTGCGTTCTTCCTTTGCTTATCCAGCGATCTCGGCATCGGACCGGCAGCGTCGTTCACGGTAGAGATGCCTCAGCTGTGTCACATCATCGTGAATAATTGGGAGGCTGCTACTTATAACCTTTTCTACTAATTAGTACTAATTAATACCGTCATACCGCTGGACGCTTCTATTAGTAATTTATGTCATTACGCTATCAGTGTGACAGCACAAGCCGAGACTTTTATCGGCAAATGTATCATTAAGCTTCGCGAAGCGTAACATTTCTTACGCGATCGGATGATAACGCAAGAACCGCGAACGAAGGCGCCTCGTAATAACTCGCGTAATCACTGACCATGCGACATTTAGCGCGAGGAAAAACATAACGATTCGAGCGGATTGAAGCATAAACATCGACCGACCCTTCGATGAGCTTTCTGCCTCTCTCTTCTCTCCAACTTCTCTCTCTCTCTCTCTCTCTCTCTCTCTCTCTCTCTCTTTCTTCACAGTGGTGGATTGCCAATTTGTTGGAGGGTCGAACGGTAGGATCCGCATCCGTGCACTTCTCTCTATCCCCTCAAAGGACCTTTAGCACGAGAATCTCGAGCAACTATATATCCCGAGCTCTTGGCATGCCGCTCGTATATGTACGTGCGCGCGCGAGACGAAAATCCACACGCACGTACGCACGCAGGATCGATGATTCATCCCGGGGAGCCGACGTGGCGTTGCTCTGAAATAAGGAGCCCGACCGACCGACCGACCGAGAGCAGCGACGAGAGAGAGGTGTTCCGCCGGCTTTTCTTCCCTCGGCGCGAGACGCGCATACCAAACGTTCTTTGGTAGTCGAGGGTCGTGCGGAGGAAGCGGAATAGAAGTGACAGTCGAAGCGAAAGTCAATTTGGGAAACCCTGACTCTGCGCGCTCGAAAAGGAGGGAAGAAAGGTGCGAGCGGGGAGCCTTCGTCCGAACGGACGTCAGGAACGCCGTTCGACCCTTCCTCTCCTCGTCACTCGCGCGGTTCTTCACGAATTTCCCGACGTCTCGTCGTATCGGCAACTCGTATTAGAACCCTCCCTTTCCGGAGAAAGCTATTCTACGTCAGCTTGTTGCGCGCTCGAAAGCGAGTTCTAACTCTAAACTCGAGAAAATTGACGAAGCGAACTTGGAATTACACCGCGATGAGATATAAGGGAAATGCGATAGAATTCATAGACTTGAAGACTTTTTATCGATCTTCTAAACATTTATTATTACACATTTTTCAGCACTGTATTTCTTTTTCGTCGTTTGTCTCATTCACGCGTTTTTAATGGAATTTTTATAAGAATACATATTTTATGGAGCAGGAACTAATTATGGCAATGAAAATTGTCAGGATAATTGCGAACGTTCCTGACTATTGCCACAGCAGGATGCGATTTCTACAAAATTTTGAAATACTCCCTGCATGTAATCATTCCGTATCAAGTATCTCGCGAGCGCATCAATGAAGTAGCAATCTTTCTCTAAGTATAGTTTCAACGAAACGATACTCACGTATTGAATCGTTCCGAGTGCATACCGGGCCTGATACTATCCCTAGCGAATACCTCTACTTAACGTGTGCGCCTCGCTGCGCTTCCACTGCTGACCTCGAAATTCTGTGCTATATTCGCTCGCTGTGTGTAACCCAAGTAAAGAAGTTCAGGTTGTATACGCTCGTCGTATCGCGTATAAAGAGCGAAGTCCATCTAGACCGGAGATATATCTCGATCGGTATCGGTAAAGCGTTCGTTTATAGACCATGCCGGGATCGAGAGAGAGAGAGAGAGAGAGAAATCTTAAGAAGATCGTGTTTAACGATCTTTTACAGCCAGCAGCCGGTCGGCCGGTGGTTACCACGCCGGATATCCTACCTGTAAGACACGCGCAATGAGAGTAACACACAGGGTTAAGCGTGTACCACCGGTTACATTGTATCTCGCGGTGGTCCAGCCAGCATCGCGAAGCCCGGGTAAGATTGGATCTGCGAGTATCGATCATGCATCGAGATGAGACCTGGGCCGGGACTCTCCGCTCCATTCGAGTATAATACTAATGGAAAGACTGGTATTCATGTGAACGGCCTTCGGGGCCTCTGCAGGCCGTTGCCTCCGCATTCGTTCCTTCTCCTCCTCCTCCTCCTCTTTCTCTTCCTATCTTGCCTCTCTTTCTCTTTTTCTCTTTCCCTCTCGCGCGCACTTCTTGTTCTTGCCGCGTTCCGTCTCCATCTCTCTCTTTGCACGCACAACCGCTCTGCTTCTTCCTCTTTCGCACTCACTCTCTGTCACTCTTCCTTCTTCTACTTTCAGATCCGTATATCCGTCATCCGGACCGTGTCGTTAGACAAGACTCTGTTTATTGACGCGAGTCCTCGAGTGGCTCCTTACTCCTCGTTTCCTTCTCGATGCTTTGCCGTTTACCGTGTGCGGGATATACGAATATGTCCGTGTATCATAGATGTGTGTGTGTGTGTGTGTGTGTGTTCGCAGCTTAATGCGCTTTCATCTGAAATCTCGACGGTGCCACGCGCGTCTTTCCACGAGAATTTCGCACCGCAGGATCAGAGATAATGGACTCGGGGGAAAGGCAGCGGAATATATCGACGGTGCAAAATGGAGGGTGGGCGAGAAGAAACGACGACGTTGAGATTCGGGGCTTGTTTCTAAGTCTTATTAAAGTTGGCCGAACTTTCCCGCGAGACACAGTCGTTGAGATGTCACGAGAAAAGTACAAGGGATGGACCGGATGGATTAACGACTGACCGGACGGATCTGAGCGATTTTTCAAGGAACAAGTCCTAGATTTTTTGCTTTTATATCGATTGGCAAAACCGATCAGCTTTTAGTTTCGCTCACAAAAAAGATGACGCGAAATTTCTCAGCTATCGAAAGTACTGTATCATTTATGCAAATCAGATTAATAATGTACGAATCCTTTGTATCATCAATTCGTTTTTGTCTTCTCGATGTTGCCTGATAGCTTTTCCAGCGACGTAGGGATTGACTTGAATCTTCAAGTCTAAGAAACATGGATATTATTACAGAATGAAATCTCTTGATCAGAGAGATAGGAACGGTGAAAGATATTCTCCATCTACTGTCCCGCATTTGACAGATTCAGACCACACTGTGACGGAGCACAAAGCACGCGCGCTCTCGTATACGTACGTACGTCAGGCGAGCGATACGCGCCTTTAACTGAAATCATCAGGACTAGATCCCGTTCGGCGATAATCATCCGCGATGCGACGAAGCGGGTGCGTTCGGGTCGCATTCTCCACTTGACCGACGTGTTTCGCGCGCGTGGAACGAATTTATATATGCACATGTATGTGCGACGCAGCCTCGGCGTGAATGCACAGGAGGGTGTTAGAGAGAGGGAGAGAGAGAGGGGGAGAGAGAGAGAGAGAGAGAGAGAGAGAGAGAGAGAGAGAGAGAGAGAGAGAGAGAGAGAGAGAGACAGAGCGGCGGTCCGTTGCGCGCCGCGTTCCCTATCACGTGGAGTAATTGACTATATAATGGATTCCTGCGACTGCGATACGTCAAACTGACAGGTCCAGGGGCGTGTGTCGAGAGTCCGCCGCTCGACCGAGTCCTTCGATATTAAACCCAACCCCCGACGAGCGCGCGGACCCTCCGGCTAATTCGTGACGATTTTATAAAGCTGACGCCTCTCCTCCGTCTACTAACCGGGGTGAATGTGCGAATTAGCATAGAACTACGCCGAGTTGCGCGAGGGCGGACCCTTTTGCGAAGCGATAGGAAAAATTGTATCGACTACGCGGTATGATTAGGTATATTAACTCTGACTAGCAATCGCGCGAGATGGAGGATTACAAAAAAGTACTACATTGTAATAGAATCAATATACTCAAGACGATGATAAAAAATATATTTATTTAGGTAAAATGTATGGAAATGGATCATATTGGAAAACAAAAATATGAACTGTATTTGTGTATCTCATATATGGAAAGACTTTATAATTCCGAGGAAAATTGAAATTTGTTGCTCTACTTTTCAGCGCGCCACATATTGTCCATATAAAATGTTCTTCTTAAGAATATATTTTTTTTATCTTCTTCATATCTGTGTGGCCGATAATTGGGTTTGAACTATCGTGCAGCCGCTTCAATCTCCGAAAGATTCTCGAGCGGGGAGACTCGCGGGGAAATTCAAGCTTGTCTGATTCAGTCCACGTGGCCCCCGTACGGCCCTTCTTGTTACCGCGTGACGTGCGCTGTCTCGTCAGGGGCGTTCAGCCCCCCCTGACACGCGACGCTGACGACGTACACCGCGCTAACTCGAAATATTACGACGACGGTTAAGCTCATTACGGATGGGTGGTTATCATAAGATACACGAGCCGTCGTCGGCCGCGCCGACAAGTAGCGAGCAGCTTATCGACGATGGATTTCGACAAAAAAGACGGGCACGCTCGAAAACCTGTTTCTTTAAAATAATCTTGAATCCTAGGAAGATATTCCCGGCACGTCGGGAAGCTTAATGAAGGCGATATAGACGGCGGTCATTAATTGTAAGTATCATAATGTCGTGTCATAGCGTGAAGCAGATTCTTCCTGTAAACATCAAAATATGATTCTTTGATGAATGATTACGAATTCTCGAAAGAGCATACATAATATGTCGTTTAATGTATGTATATAATAAATCAAGTATAGTCGCTAGGATGATGTCTTCTTCGATTATATTACCTGAGAAATATTGGGAGTATATGAGGAGGATAATTTTTTTTGTCGTTAGGCAGGAACTTTTTTTTCTTCATGAAGACATTGTATCATCCCCAATACAATTCAGGCCCGCGCGGCGCGGCAAATAGAAACATCGGGTTAGGTCATCGGATATTGGCATAGCCGAATTTTGCGATCCCTCCGTAAGAAACGAGGAGTCGATCTTTGCGTCGTAAATCTCGCGGCTGGAAATTGCTTCTCCCAACAGCGTTTCGATCCCGCGAAGGAGAACGATTTGTCCTTTTCTGGAAAGGAGATCCGCACCCCACAAGCATTTCCCTTTGGCTCGAATAATCCAGAAATAAATTCTCACCCGACACCTTCTTTCACACCCCCGGGCTCCTTATTTTACCGACGATCTTTTCTCCCCTCGCATGCGTACATACACGCGTACATATATATTCGCACACGTTTACGTACATACGAGAAAGAGAAAGAGGAATCTCGGTTAAGTACCGAGGAGCCGTGGAAATGCTCCTTAAACGGCCTTCCTGCCAATCTTTCGCCCCGAAATACGGTTATATCGGCTTTGGGGTGCGCGGAATAAACGGTTACATAAAGTTTTCGATTGGCGCGTGGCGTAACCACCCCTGTGTCCGAGGGATGGCCGCCCACCCTGCCCGGGGATACACATATGTGCACTTGTTCGCCCGTAATGGACGAACTACCCTCGTCCGGGCACTATATTATATCGCGGACGATATCAGTGCCATTGTATTTAAAGCGACGACCATTTCACGAGTCGGACCGTGCTCGAAGTAATGAACTTCCTACGAGAGGATAATTGACGAAGTGCTCACTACTGCTTCTATACGTTCTATACGCTCCTTTACTTATCTACCGAAATTACTCGTGTCTTTAGAATTCCAACTACAATAGTATTGTTCACATCACATGCACACACATTTTCCCTCTCTCTCTCTCTCTCTCTCTCTCTCCCTCTCTCCCCCTTCTTTTCTCATATATATCTAATACCAATGTTGAAAGTATTAATTTTAATTAATATTAAGTACAAGTTTAAACTTCTCTAATAACGATCTTTTATTCCTCGTAATTTCATCATGAACACAATTAGCGTTCGATTCTCCCGAAGGTGTCGGCTAAGTGATGGTAAGGAGAACGGGGGAAAGTTCGATCGCGTCTGGATGCGGTACGTGTCCGTCGCGAGAGCGGTCCGTAGTGCCGGATGCACGTACCTCGACGGAGAGGAGAGAGCCCTACGTGCCTGTCGATGCAACCCGAGGGTGAGGGTTAATCCCCTCCCCCCTAGCGCGAGAGAGCTCAATATATATTAAGATTCGCGAACCCCTCGGACTAAAAGTTCGTAACGTTCCCCTTCCTGCTCGTGGAAGTCTTCCTACAGACTCTCGCTAACCTCCCTATCCGGCTACGCCGTCGGAATTGCGATTATGGTGGCGATATTACTGGCGTAGGGGCAACGCTCCATCCGCGAGGGTGGCAGTATCCCACGTCTATCTCTAGTTCTCCTCTTTTTCTGCTCATCTCGATGGCGCGCGCGCACACATTCTGAGCTTATTGACTTTACTTCTGAGACTCACCATCGCCATCGACTCGTATTTATTTACTTGCCACGATTTGATCTGCGAGAAAGGAGCCATGGGCGGCAAATGCTTTCTTTTTAGGATAACAGCGAAAGCACCATAGGGTAGCTCGCAGGTAGTTTCGACCACGTCAACCATATGGCTTCCAAAGTGTGCTGCCTTTTGTCAGCGTTGCTTTTTTCGAGCAAATTACAGATGCCTAACCATGAAAAATAAACCAGGTCAAATAGCTAGTTAGAGTAATAAAAGTCAGCCCGGACGAGGATATTTGCTTATTATCCTACAACAAAGGCTTACGGTGCACAAAATAGAGACTGGGGAAGCTTTTACCTCGATGAGAGGATATATACGTGCGAGAAATAGTACAAATGAAATGTCACGCTTTAATACAATTTTGCGATTCATCATCCGGACGGTGGCGTCGCTACCCTCTGGAAGGCGAGGGCTGAGAAAAACCGAGTTGGTGGTTTGCACGTGCCGGCTCTCTCCGCTCTCTCGCTTCGTGCTTTCGCCGCCAATGCGGAAAATAGCGAGACACGTCTACCTGCTGCGAGACGGCGAGGCGAGGGCGACGCGATCGATACTTGACCACAAAGACGCTGACCACGGCATAGTTTTCGTCGCATCGAGCGATCGTCGGTCGATTGTGCGATACGCACAATCTACCGGTCATAACTTAATGGAATCGGGTAACTGTACGTTTAAGAAAGAGACTATATGCTATATACTCTGCTAAACTCAATGATATTTCCACATTAAACCATAGCATTATATGTTATATGCTTTCAATCTTCACTCCGCATGAAAAGCTTGATAATACAATTTACTAAAAATATTGAGAAAAATTCTCAAAGACAAATTACGAGATCTATTATATAACTTTTTCTACATTACAAATCTTGCTTGGGATGTAAATCTCAAATAAGAGGTGATCTCTCCTCTTCTGGCTTTAAAGTCAAAACGAGAAGAATGTTTTACGCTGCCTGTGCACGCAGGGCTCACGGAAACGATACCGTGGGATTGCAATGAGATTATAATGCGGTGGCTAATCGCCTTTCTTCTCAATTTCGACGAGCAATTTCACGGGACGGTCACGCCAGTGGGAAATCCGTCTCGCCGAAAAATCGACGCGGCGCATTAAAACGAGGACGACTCTCGGCGCGATCCAATTAAATGCCGCGCGGTGTTAACGACGCCGCGTCTCTCCTCCGTCTTTTCTTCGCAGCTTGCAGCGAGGATGAAAGCAGCAGGCATAGACACGGCCACGAAGCGGCCGAAAGGGAGGATGAATTTTACCGTCCTAATGAAATTTCCCGGACGATAAAGAACCTCAGAGCGGAGGCGTCGAAATACGTGGCGGAGATAATGGTGTGTTTTTCTCATTTCTCTACTTAATAATCCCCGAGGCGAAACGTGACGATATCGATTGGTAGGAAAATAGAGAAAATAACTATCCTAATAAAGCGGGATAAAAGAGGACGCGCGATAGATCCCGAATTTTCATTCTCATATCCGTGTATAAAGCGATGTGTGATATCCATTAACCCAATTACACCTGCGAGCGAGAGTATATATTCTATCGCAAAAGAGCGCCACCGTGTGCTTACTTTAAAAGCGGCACGAATCCAGTTTCGCAAACCTCGCTAAAAACTATTAATTGCGATCGGAGGCGTGCGAAGGGTACCGGATCGTAATTCGATGCGCGGACGACGGCGAATTGCGGGACTGCACCTCCGTGGTTCCCGGGCTGCTGGTACTTTCGGGCGCGCACGGACCGCTGAAAAAGCTTTTTTTCGCCGGCAGCGCTTTAATGAAATTTTTTCGACCTCGTCATCGTCCCCGTAATAATCTCCCTTTTGCAACCGGGTAGCCGCGCGCGGCTGAATTTATTGCAGCCCGCCTGCCGGAAACACGTCCGCGAGGAAATCTTCTGGATAAGAGGCTCACGAGCTCTACCTCAGTCTACCGTTTTTTGTCACTCCTTACCTGCCGAGTCTTTCCTGGTCCGAGTATGAAATACGCGGGAGCGGAGAGGCGCGTAAAAAAAGATCGGCGAGGAGAGGAGAGCCGGAGAGCGACTGTGGCGATGGCGGGGAGAGAGGAGTAAGAGAGAACGAAGGGAAGAGAAAGGGAGAGAGAGAGAGAGAGAGAGAGAGAGAGAGGGGTTCCGGTGACGGCGAGGACGACGACGATGGATCCTTCTTGCCCTGGTCGGAACTTTTTGCGGTCGCTCTTGGGACGAGCCCGAGAGCCGAGGGGGGCAATAAAACTAATGGTAACGCGCGCCGGTAATTCCTTGCGGTCTGTTTGTCGCAAGTCGACGACCTGGCCTCTCCGCCTCGTCATTTACCGAGGGAGGATTCTACGGCCAATGTCGGCCGACGACGACAATGACGACAGCGGGTGGTGCTTTCTCGCTTTCGTCGCGGTTGGTGGTAACACGTAGAATTGGGTTAACATCGCAGATTTTAAGTGTCGGATGCCTTCCTGCACGAAATGTGATCGCTTTCATCAATACTTTCAAAGGATTTCCGTTTTCGACCACTGTCCACGCCGGTCTCATTAACTTCAGCTAAGAACTAGATGTAGAAAAAAGAAAGGATTCCTCTGAAACACATGTTAATGTCACTTTCTTTCTTTGCAATCTGTTCCACAGTGGGTAGAGGAGTCGTTTACGAATTTCGACAAGGGTATCAATTGGCGGAGTTATGTTGTGTGCGACGTAGCGTACACCAACGTAAACAATTGGCTGTGGACGCCGTTCATAGAGAGGGGCCCGGCGAACCGCATGTACATAGAAATCAATTTCACGACTCGCGACTGTTCGCTGTTTCCCGGGAACGCTCTCAGCTGTAAGGAGACCTTCAGTCTACTCTACTACGAGTTCGACGCCGCCACCAAGGAGCCACCCCCGTGGGAGCCGGACAGTTACAAACTTATTGGTGAGCGATGATGCAACAAAGCAATGGCAATTAAAGGATTCACCTCGGAAATACGATAATGATGTTATTTCAAGGATAACAAATCTAAAAGCTTGCATTCCTTAAAAGAGATATTAAGAATAGCTTTAACTTTGCATAATTAGATTTTCTATATTTTTCATACATCCGTTATCGATGTAAACTCGTCGATCAATCTCAATATTTAGGACGGCTTTTTATGCTGATTTGACGTATTTGCAGGTCGGATAGCCGCGGGCGAGGGTAGGTTCAACACGAACACCGAGGTGGTGATAAACACCGAGGTGAAGTCGATCCCGGTGACGAAGAAGGGCGTCTACTTCGCTTTTCGTGACCAGGGCGCTTGTATATCGATCCTAGCCATCAAGGTATACTACATCAGCTGCCCCGAGATCTCGGTGAACTTCGCCCATTTCCCAGCCACGCCGACTGGTCGCGAGGTTGCGCTTATCGAGCAAACGCGCGGCACTTGCGTCCCGAATGCCGTCAAAATCGCCCAGCCGACTTTCCTCTGCAAGGGAGACGGCAAATGGTACCTCCCAACCGGCGGATGCCACTGCAAGCCCGGCTACCAAGCTGACGTGGATAAGCAAGAATGCAAGGAGTGTCCGATAGGCAAGTTTAAACACGAGGCGGGTTCTCAAGCTTGCGAGCCATGCCCGGAGCACAGCAAAGCCTCCGATTACGGCTTCACGGAGTGTCGTTGCGATCCGGGCTATTATCGGGCGGAAAAGGACCCCAAAAAGATGCCTTGCACCCGTGAGTATTGACCGAACTAAACTTAGAAATTCTTTCTATAAAACACTCATCGTTATTTTCAATTTTAGAAAGGTAAATTGTCCAAATAATCACAAGATCTAGGAATTTCAAAGAACGCCCAAAAGATTAGAGTCTCCATTAAAATATTAAATTGTGCAATGTATACTTGTGTTATATTAACTGTTCGATGTAATGTTTGTGGGTTGCGATATATTGCGTTAAATGAAAAGTTTCGCGTAAGCGGGAGAGATGCGGAATGGAGAGAATTTGGAGGACGGAGTTCCGCGAAAATCTTCAAGAATATATTTCTTGCAGAACCACCTTCGGCGCCGCAAAACCTGACCGTCAACTTTGTCGATCAGTCTACAGTGATCCTTTCCTGGAACGCGCCGCATATGCAGGGTGGCAGATCCGACACGACTTACAGAGTGGACTGCGATTCCTGCAGCATGGGCGTCAAATACATTCCCAATACCGTGAGTTTTCTTCAAAGTCGTATATTATACGCGATGTATACAAATTGCGCGATAGTTGAATTATTTCTCGATCGAAAAGTTGACGCACGGATTCGCTTCGATTTTGCGACAGGAGATCTTCAACGACACGAAGATTACGATAACCGGCCTGAACGCGGTGACTACTTATCGCTTCCAAGTGTTCGCCGAGAACGGCGTATCGTCGTTGGTCGGCAAATCGGAATACGTGGACATCACCGTCACGACGGAGGCGAGCGTGCCGAGTCTCGTGAGCAACGTCAGGATCACGAGTGTCAAGAGCTCGGAGCTCAGCATCAGCTGGGACGCGCCGGACATCGGGACCGGCGGAGACAACGATCTTGTCGAACGATACGAAGGTAAAGCTAAAGAGAGCCGTAGCAACATTGCGTTGCTACGCTATTCTACGGCGAAATCAACTCTAAATTGTCACTCGATCGCGCGGTGGCGGCGGAAGGATTAATAATCGTCTCGATATCTGGTACAGTGAAGTGTTACCCGCGCTACGACGACGCCACTAATGCAACCGTCATTCAAACGTCCGAGCTGTCCGCCACGTTCAAAGGTCTCAAGCCTTCCACGGATTACGCGATACAGGTTCGCGCTAAGACCACCCGCGGCTGGGGCGAGTACACGCCGGTGATATTTAAAAAGACACCCCACGCCATGGGCCTAGGTAAGCGCGTTCAGCGGCATTTAGATTCACATTTCGCAATCTCCCTTGTACCGCGCCTCTAACACGAACGTTTCACGCAGACTACGTCGGCGAGGACGACAACATGCAAGTTAGGATAATCGCAGGGGCGATCGTTGCTGTGGTTGTACTTCTCGTGATTATTATTATCATGACTGTTCTGATTCTTAGAAGGTAATTGAATCATTTTCAATATTAGAAATATATACCTCAAATATTGCGAGTTATCGCGTACCAACGCGCGAAAAGTTGCTTCTTTCCAATCGCTTTGTTCAATTCGGCTGATATCGTGGGATTTCGTTGCAGCAGGGCCTCGGATGAATGCAACAAGAAGCAGCCGAGCGACTGTGACACCCTGGAATACAGAAACGGCGAAGGTACGTTTGCATTTTGCTCGAAATTTCTCTGTCTAAAGATTTATTATCGCTATTACCCCCGCCCTTACAACCTTGTCACTTTCATAGTTGTTTCATTACGCCCTCGTGTCTTGTGACTAACTTTGAATTCACTGGCCCCCCTTAGATCCAGCAAGTGTCGAAACTATACCCCATATACAAACAGACCCATAATACGTTAAACACCCCCCCCCCCTCAGTAGAGATTTTTTTACGGATGAGAGTGAGAGAAAGAGAGATAGCTGAACGTTAACACCATAGAGAAAATGAGCGAAGAGAAAGCAGTCGGGCTCTGAAATACGTCCGCGACAGGGACTTAAAGAGAAACGATCGCTTTCCAGCCAAAATTCACACCGATCTGGCCCATTGCCTGAGTGCGATTATTCTAACCAAATTCTTTCGATTCTTTCTTTTCATGTGCGATTCCCCTAATCTATCGAACCTGCCTCCATGAAAAATCCATGAAAAAATTCAATGAAACAATGTACACAATCGCCTGCTACTACAGGACTAGTTGTGACCTACAGTAAGTCTTCTCCAAACACCTCAAGTTTTGTTTTTTAGGAACTCAATTTTGTGTAGATTATTTTTGCAACCCCTGTACATGCATTACACTCTCAATTAAGTCAGACTTTACGCTTTTGCATATACACACATGTACACACATCACACGTACGCACATGCACCAACAAACACACGTGCGCGCGCCCGCGTAACAATTTTGCACGACACCTTAATTTTCTTAGATACACATTACGCGTGCCCGCGTATGTGCGCATTGTGCTTGCGTGTGTTTGTTGTGTTGCATTGTTCCGCGTTTCAATTGCATGCGTATTTGTCAGTGTGTCGATGTTAATAACGTATGTGCTTTTTATATGTATCTGGATTTGATTCGCGAAACATATCAGAAAAAATATAAAAGATAAAAGGAAAATAGAGATACGCTTGAAGGAGCGTATCTTTTTAATCAGCGCGTTGATTTTCTAATACCGGAAATAATTTTTACTTAAATCCGATTATACATACTTTCATAATTATTTCATTTGTGATCGAAGCAAGATATATCTGTGCCATTTCTCGCTTTGCGTCATTAAAAAAAGAATTCATCACCCGCAGCTTCTTTTTGTTTTGCTGTTTGTCAATTAGTGTGTTGGTTGTTGTGTTGTTCACAGTGCACTGCAAAATGGACAGTTCACCGATTGTGACAACCCATACCAACAACAAGAGCAAGTCCTCGCGTAAGTCCTTTGTTTCCAAAAATAATCTCCGGCCCAAATTTCTCGCGTCCGAAGGAAAAAAAAACGCCGGATACGTCCGTACAATATATTGAAGGCATAACCGTACGCACCGACACTCGTATACACTCTGAGTTCTCCACGATTGTTATAGTTTAGCTTTAGTTACGCTACGCTATGTTCTGTTCTTTCTTCACTGTCCTAGATATGCGACATGGATGAAAAGTTCGGAGGTATATATAAAATAAAAGCATGCCGCGGCCCCGTGTTTCGCAGGCAATTGCATCATGTTCTTGCATCTAATTTTTTTTTATCTTATCTTTTATTTTACTCCAGGCGATCGTGCTTCGCGATCGCTTTTCTTCTTACCACGATATATGCAAAATACTTGGATGTTCCCAGACGGCTCAAATAGAAACTAAATTGGTTTGAATAAAGAAGATTGGAGACGAGAGGCGCCGTCGAGAGAGAAAACTGTTTGAATCGTCTGAAACATCCGGGACGAGCGGTGTAAAAGAATCGCTGGATTTTTGGGATGTATCGCAATGATCTTGAAGTAATGGCATGCAAGAAATTGTGCATTTTGGCATGTGGATTGGCTATGCGCGAATTTTTCTTAGCGCACATAGACACCGCCGTTCGACATTAAACAGACCAGATTCTAAGCTAGATAAACACATATACAAGTAAAAAAAAAATGACTCTTTCAACTAAAGTGGGACTGAGAAAAAAAAGAGGAGATATATTTTAGAATCCACCTGCGTTTGGCTTTCTTGGTTGTGTCTTGTTTTTTGGAAATTTTAAACTCGCTGACGAGAAAGAATGTGTGAGTGTTTCTTTTTTGCGGGATTTGACACGGTTGGCCGTGCGATAGAGCGAATGTTGGGACGCGCGGTCTAGAGTTCTGTCAAAATTTCGCACCACCGGCCCTCGTGTTAATATAATGAACTCTGTTTTCGTGACGTTGCAGTGACCACGCCGCTGTTCACACCTGCAGTGGGGGTCGCCGCGGCGGGCGCAGGCGGCGCAGGCGGTGCAGGTGCAAGGAGTTACGTGGATCCTCACACCTATGAGGACCCGAATCAGGCGGTACGCGAATTCGCCAGGGAAATAGATGCCGGATATATCACGATAGAAGCCATCATAGGTGCGGTTCTGTACATTATCATATGATATTATCCAGCGGTTATCAAATAAGGTAGTTTTAGTAACTCGATTATACTCTTGACAATTTTCTTATGATCACAGGTGGTGGAGAGTTCGGCGATGTGTGCCGAGGGAAGCTAAAATTGCCTCCCGACGGACGGACAGAGATAGACGTGGCCATAAAGACCCTGAAGCCGGGCTCCGCAGACAAGGCCCGTAACGACTTTTTGACAGAGGCGTCGATAATGGGTCAGTTCGAGCACCCCAACGTGATATTCCTACAAGGCGTAGTGACGAAAAGCAATCCGGTGATGATCATCACGGAGTTCATGGAGAACGGTAGCTTGGACACTTTCCTGCGCGCGAACGACGGCAAGTTCCAAGTGCTCCAGCTGGTGGGCATGCTGCGCGGCATCGCTAGCGGTATGCAGTATCTCGCGGAGATGAACTACGTGCACCGTGATCTTGCCGCGAGGAACGTGTTAGTCAACGCCGACCTGGTTTGCAAGATCGCCGATTTTGGACTCAGTAGAGAGATCGAGAGTGCCACAGAGGGAGCTTACACGACCAGGGTGAGCGACAGATTCAAGTTGTGGAGTCAAAATTCGTAGAAGCTAGTGGCGTATACGAGACTCGAACATATGTATAATTTCTCGCCTAATTAATCTATCGTTTGTATTCAGGGCGGCAAAATCCCGGTACGGTGGACGGCACCGGAGGCGATAGCGTTCCGTAAATTCACGAGCGCTTCCGACGTTTGGAGCATGGGTATCGTATGCTGGGAGGTGATGTCGTACGGCGAGAGGCCGTACTGGAACTGGTCGAATCAAGATGTGATAAAGTCGATCGAGAAGGGCTACAGGCTTCCAGCGCCGATGGACTGTCCGGAAGCGATCTATCAGCTGATGCTCGATTGCTGGCAGAAAGAGCGCACCCATCGGCCGACCTTTGCCAATCTCACACAAACTTTGGACAAGCTCATACGAAGTCCGGATACGCTGAGAAAAATCGCTCAGAACAGGTAAAAGCGCCCACGTATCATTGTAACTTGTCATTGTAATCGCCAAATGCTGATATAAAATTGCGAAACGAATTTTAGGATAAGTTAGTCGCAAAAACGGTATTAGGAAATTTGATCCGTCTTATGGATCAAAAATCTCGAGCAAACGATATAATTATCATCGTCCAACATAAATGAAAGAAATATGACGGAATGCGTAAGATATAATCGGCGCACAACGAATAAAATTTGCTTTAAGTGCTTCGAGTGCACGTTCGCAAATCGCAGTTATCATATGTTTTCATTGACATTGTCTCAACGTTCTTTTCCTTTTTATTTATCTCTCGTTGAGTCGCTCGTTCATTAATATTTTAATAAGAATCACGCCGCATGCTACGTGACTTATGTATCGTGTCCATAAATTAATTTCTCTCGACAGCTAATAATTATTTTCATTCATTCACCGAAACGCTCACGCGTGGATCATACTACATCCGTTTCACGCCACTTAGAATGGGATTCGGCATTGTGGCTCATTGATGTATGACGTCCCGCACAAGCCTACAATCGTACACACTTATATATATGATGTGCTCGTGCATATGTATGTACTCAGAAGGAAGGCCAATGTCTGCATACTCGTACTCGCGCTGTCGTAACATCTCGACCTGATTGGCATTACTGGAAGCAGGCATACACGTACTGGACTGCATTATACAATTAGCACTTGCTTTTTATGTTTGTGCTTTTTCTGTTTTTTTTTTTTCCAAGTATCTCTACGTATACTCTCGACATATCCCCTAAGTAACAGTCGTCAAAATTTATTTCTACTGCGTCTACGCCACTGACGTTTATTTTCCGACACGCGCGCGTGAGAAGGGAAGAGAACAAAATGATCATTGGATCGACTTGAAAATTCGAGTCTTTCTCTTTTCCTTCTCGCAATAGCATACACTTTTCGCACGACGTCTCGTCGTAATCTCTCGATATCAAAGAGTCACATTTTTACCTCGTAAACGGACGCTGCTTTACGCTTCAAAATGCACTTGGCCGAGCGAGGTTTCCAGAATTAGCTGGCGGAAAAATTAATTTATGGACGAAAGTCTACGTTGTCAGTTGTGTAGAATACTTTTTTACCGCGTTCCGGGGACTTAGTCGAGATCATGCATTATGCGACGACTTCAACAGAGCTTTCAATTGCTTTCGCCGCTTAACGTTTCTACGCTCCTTGAGTCTATGGCTCGCATTTCAGTTATTCTTTACAAGAGCTATGTTTAAGAGGGGGCTAATTTTATACCTTTATGTTGCTTTTCTCTTTGACAAAGTTGAGTTCTGCCTACGATCGAGTAGAATATTTATAAAATATTAACGAGATAAAAATATTCATTTATATAGCAAGTGGTCTGACTATAATTTCCGTGTTTCCTACGAGAGTTAAAACTTGTAATCGCAACGAAATCCGGTAAGCCTCCTCCCTCACATTCTCCGAGTATCCCATTGGCATGGACGAAACATTACATTATTTCATTAGATTATTTCGCATATCTTTTGTTCGCGAAACAGCATATCTCGGTTCTCGCGTTTTATCTTTATGCCAATGGGGCACAATATTTGCATTTGGAAATCTCGTTGGTTTCTCTCCTATTCCTTCGTTCCGCCTCTTTTTCCCCCCTGGGCTAATTCTTTGTGCTTTTGGTTTTGTGGTGTCCTTTGGTACCTGACTACGAACTACCGCAACTGCAACGCAACTGTCGACAACTATCGTCCACGACAACAACAACAACAACAACCATCGCCTACAGCGTGAGGCCGCCTGCACACAATCCGTACTATGTCACAAGCCATACGGCTGCCGCCCAGGCTGCGGCGGCAGCGGCGGCTGCGGCGGCGGCTGCGATGCCACCAGGCCCGGCCGCGAGCACGGCGAGCCCGTTCGTAGACATAGTCGGCCATCAGGCCCATCAACATGCCCAGTCAGCGATTGCCGTTCCAGTAATGCCACCAGGAGCCGGCCGTAGCTTACACTATCACACACACGCAACGACACACGCATTGCCACACCAACAACCATCGCTCACCTATCCTAATTGGGTCCCGTTCTCTCATTTCGGCTGAGAATGGTTATGCTTGAATTAGAACGCGCAAGATCATCATCATCATTATCGTCATCTCCGCCCGTCTTTCTAACCATCAGAATTAATGCCTGGCATTTAAACTGGACGGATTTTAAAAGACTGCATTCTATATCATTGCAATTCGCATTATCTTTTACGGTCGCGCTAGTCGTAGGGAAATTATAGTCGCTCTTTCAGCGAGATAGTAGAAAATAGTATAATCCAAGTCGTGTCGGATGGAATAGTAGATGTGACGAATATAGAGATATTATACGGCCGATAATACGTTATCGAAGGGCTATAGACTGTATGTACAAGAGTAGTACCGTCATAAAAGAATCTCTTTTCCAGTCTTTTTACTACGAATTATCGACAAATGCGAGGATGTAGCGTAGATATAAATGTTAGACGATATATACAGAGAATTTCTCTACGTTGAACTAAGCAATAAACTTTACCGTTAGAGCGTATATTATTGATTGAAATTGAAACGGGATATAAATTGAGAGTTTAAGAGTGTTTCCAAATTTTATAAAGAATAAATTCAACCATCGAATAGCAATATAGGTTTAAAGAGCGAGCTTAGAGAGCAAAAGGCGATTAAACGTGGTGTGCATAAAAGCAACTAGAGTCTTTCAGGTGTTCTCATAATTCTATATTAGCGGTCATAGCTTTCATTGATATACGTATAAAGAAAAAAAAGAAGAAAAAAGACACATGTACACGCAATCACACATACATTTACAGAGGGTGTCCCAGAACTAACGTCATTCTTTTCGGCTGCGAATTTTTTGGTCAATTTAGGCTCTATAAAAAAAAACAAACGAAGTTTTTAATAGGAAAAGGTCGTCTGCAAATTGCTCAAAAGAACAGCCATAGTCTTACGACACCCCACACGTCATTTACATTAAATTGATATAAGTATTTATCGTGTAATTTATTAAAGCCATCGATTTTATCTTAGCGAAAGCTGCAAAGATTTATTAGCATATGTACAGCACGCGTGCGACCGGTTGACCATTTTAGAATAGTATTTTTATACGTAATATATTAAATAAGGGACGATGTAATTAACAATTAATACTGTTAGGTCGTATTTCCACATCGATGAATCCATTATGATCGTAATCATAACACTAAATTCTAAAGTATTCTCACAGAATGCGATAAATGACACGCCATTCCAAGAGAAATGATTGATTTACGATAACATATTGATTGCAAAATTCACTATTTAAACTATTTCCCCCTTTACGTTCTCTGCAAATATTATATTAAAAACTTGTCACAACATGGACCGGAGGTGAGGCACTTATCCGATGACAGGAATAAAACGATTTGCCGAAATTCTTTCGTAGTTATGTTTAAGTATTGATCACACGGAATTCATTTCATTTTATTTCTTCATTTATTTTTTAGATCAAACATAAACTGCTATTTATACAAAGCTTAAAATTATTCGAAGCTGTGAAGTTTAACTTTAATGTTGTAAAAGAAAACGTGCAAAGTATTCGCATCAATACACGCGCGAACGATAGGAAAGAGATAAAATTTGGAAATCAAAGCCAGATAGGTTGAAACTAGCTAGCCTGCAGATAGAAACACACACCTAGTATGACCTCCATCGCACTAACAAATGCTAACAATTGTCAGAATCAGGGAAAGGGGTGCTCCACCCTCGCCCCCACCTGCCTCATCGGAATCTTCCAACGTGCATTTGAGAAACAGGTAAAGAAAAAAAGAAAAGAGAGTCCAAAAGCGGCGAATTTCCCACACACCGAATCCCCTTTGTGGATGAGAGAGAAAAGAAAAGAAAAGAAAGAAGCGCAGACGAACAAAGCGCAATCGTTTCCGTTTGGTCCAGTGTCCTAGATAACACAGAGTTCGCCCTTTAACGTTTCGACTATTCGATTATGCTGACTGTGCTTTCACGTTCTCTCTGCTTCTTTGACGCGATAATGAAATATCACCGCTACGTAGACAGCGGTCTCCCTGCTTGGTAAACCTCTTAGTTTGTGTTGCACTGCTTGCCTTCGTACGCACCGTAATCCATTCACGTGTACATACACGTCAACTGTAAACTGTATCACTAACATGTTACATATGATACATCCGTCCTCGTCAACAGTACTATTGTATTAGTATTGTTAGCAGTTAGCGTTACTATCATCCTCATTATTGTCATCACATCGTCATTGTGTCGTCATTACCGTCATTATTAGCATTTGTATCACTTTTATTGCGGTGTTTGTCTTATTATTACATGTGTTACGTATTATTACTATTAGTATTATTTTGATTAAAATAATTACTTTAATTTTAATTTTAATTTTTAGCATTATTGTCGAGACGAAGAGAGATTGTACGTTTGCATCGGTATTTAAGTTTCGTAGCGCCTGTACATAACGTTGTACAAAAATGATGCACAAAACTTACTTAATCATATATACGCTAACATCGGCTATTATATGCTTATTTTCTAAAATGTATAATTCGTAATTTATAATTTATACAAGGCCGATCAATATTACACATATATCCATAAGAGACGATCTAGGAGCCAATTGTATATACTTAAATAGCTATTTTTCATCTAAGTTAAGGCTTTATACATTCTATTATTCTCAGAAACTTGTGAAATAAATTATATCAACCAAATCATCATTTTTAGATTTTTGTGCAGATATTCTAGAATTTAGACTAGTGAATTTTGATTGATTTATTATTTCCACCTCAAAAATCGACGTGATAATAATAATTTTATGTACTTAAAATACAATTTGTATCATATCTAAACATTTGTGTATAATATTTCCTTCCTTCGTGTAAGCCAGGAACACGGTTGCGTTTTACTGCAGCCAATAATACATGCTTATAGTATAATTTATATAGAAGTAAAACATAATTATTTAAAATTTAATCAATTTAGGAATATTATGTTATATTCCTAATATATATATTATATTATTGACAATAGAACGATATCCCACATATGATTTCTTTGATATCCCATGAAATAACGAAGACATTAGTAACTTCAATAACGATGACGAAATGTCGAGCAGTCTACAGCCGAAAAATAGTCTTCTTTATTTTATCCTTAGCTTCTCTGTTATTAACTTGTGGCGTAGTCAATAGCAAAACGACCAAAGCATCTAAAACATACATTTGGACTATGCGAATGTGAATGTATTTGGATAGCAAAAGAATTTAAGGAACCCTGAAATCTCGTGTGCCCTAACTTATTCCTTGCTGTGAACGTTATTCATTCGTACAAGGAGACATTTCTTAACTTGTTATTTTTGACAGGGGCACAAATCCACTGGCGCCGGACGCGGTAGACCTAACGCAATTGAATTCCGTCAGCGAGTGGCTGGCTTCCATCAAGATGTCACGATACGCGGAGAGCTTCGAGCGGGCGGGCGTGACGACGCTGGAGGCGGCGGCGCGCGTCACCGTCCAGGAGCTCACGGCCCTCGGCATCACGCTCGTGGGACATCAGAAGAAGATCATGAACAGCGTGACGGCGTTACGGGCGCAGATGTCCGCCACCTCGCAGGGTTTTCTCGTGTAACCGCGGCCGCGACCTCAAATCCCGCGAACGGATCGTACGTAGAAATCAGCTGATCGGCAGAGAACATCGCTACTCCATGGATCTCACGAATTTCCGCTCATTCGAGGCGCCCCGACGCGTCGCCTCCGAGGTGGGAGACGACGACTTCCCCTCATGTATCATCTAGGACTCGTGATTACCTAGTCAGAGCGACGATGTCCTCGAGAGAATATTTCTTCGCGCGCGAATAGATCCGACGAACTTAACGGCGATTGACTCGAGATGAAGCTTTCACATCTCCGAAGCGATACGCGAACGCCGTCTTATAACCGAGAGATTCTCAAGCACTCGGTGCTGCAGACATTCCACGTTAGCGAGAGTCAAAGGAAAGTCCATTCTTCGCATTTACGACTTCTCTCAGGAACGAGGGAGGAGTACGAGGACCACGCATTCGCCATCTCGCATCTAAACCACGTGCAACGACTTTTACCGAATTCGTAGAACGATACACCTATTACGGAACTTCTACGATCTATAAGTGTCAAAGAAATCGCCGTGACGCGAGCCTAACGAGAACAGATAATTCACGAAGCTCGTTTCAGGACGTCCTGAAAGATCGGGATGAAAGGCTCTTAACGGGATCAATGTAACATACCGAAAGACTCTCCTACGAACAACGAGCGCCAATACTCTTTCGTATTTCTTAGGCCGTTTCCGATGACCGATCTACCTAAAGATCAGACTGACGACGGAAATAAACGAGCCATCCCTGTAATCACTGCCGCGAAATCTTTCGTCACTAATAAACGCTCTCCTTTTAGTTTAAAGTACTTGTGTAACAACTGTTGGATTGTACACACTGTATATTTTTCTTCGGAGACTTTTATTCAGATTTACAGTCGAATTGTTTTTTCTTACTATTCTATTATCGCGCTAGGTTTTGTAACATTTTGTACTGAACGGCAGCTCATTTTAGTATGTATCTAATAGATCATTGAACGGCTAACATATCGGCCTAAATGTCGTTCGAATATGTCTGTTCCTGGCCTCTTTTCTTAAGTATACTAAAGTTACGTGTTTATCGAATGATCGACATAGCAATACGCATCTGACAAGGAAAAACGATGATTAGAGAAATAGAGAACCGTATCACGAGAGAAACGTACCAAAAAAACGGATCGTAATAGTTTCCGAGATTTCGGAGATCGATAACGTGACAACAATGTAGGTACATTATTTTATGTAGCGAATGTAGCGAGTGCATTACACTATTGCGCGTATGTCGCTTCGGCAATGTACATCGATCAAGAGCAAGGGCGAACGTTAGCGAGATCGTCATTATTAACTCTTTAACGCTAAATTACGATTCAGGCCTTTGCGTTACCTGTACAAGAACGTCGTACGCGCGGCCTACAATTTAGGTATACCTTTCGATCGTAACGACAAACGGCGAAACGAACGAAGCGGACATGTGCCAACGCAAGTGTACAGGTGTTACTTTGGCGCGAGACTGCGTGACACGGGATAAACGAGCGGAAAACGAGAGGACGCGTGAATGCGAGTGCGAATGAAATTGCGTTGGTGAGTGGACGAGAGAATCTGCTGCGACTCATTTTTCGCGCTATATTCGTATGTACACGAGCGTGCGATCACGAAAAATCATTCTATATATATACATATACACACATAAAGATAGGTAATGTGTTACAAATACGACGCTGCGAAATAAGGGACGAGCGAAGAGTGAAACTCTCTATCGACAGAAGAAAACACATGAGACATCCGTTCGTGCGGAAAAACGGTTTCAAACGCGTCCCTTATTAGCGAGCAATGCGTTAACATATCAACATTATCGCGGAAATGCAATGCGAGCGGAAGAAGGGACGCGCTCGCTCACTCGAGATCGAGTCGAAACTATAGTAAACTACTCCGTTTGATCTCCGATTTTTCCCTTCGGATCCTAGCGAGTGACAAAAGAGAAAAGCCAGCCGGAAAAAAAAGAGAATGAACGTAAAGAGAATGAACGTAAAGTCAGAGAGAGGGTGTAAGATATACGCGGACAAAATACTCACGTATACGCGAGCGACGAAGCGTGCGATACGGGGCACGCGCGTCCACTGGGTAAACTCTTTTTTATTTTCACAGTCCGACCGACGAGTTTCCTCGCGATGCAACGTCCATTCCAATATACATGTATCCATAATAGGAAACCGTTTCTTTTCCTTAGAAAACGCGAGAGAAAGCGAGATAGAGCGGACGGAGAGGCTTGCTTGACCGTATCTCGTTACATCCGCATTCGTGTAAAGACTGCATCGATATGTAAGTATCCTCGGGATACACACACGTTACCGGCGACTTGTCTTAAAAGCGACCAACGGAGCGGCAGACATATATGCGTACGGAAATATTGCGCGTTGAGATTAAAACGGCTTCCAAGTGAGTTCGGCGAGCCACGGAGAAATTCTTTTAATTTTCTAATTTAACGGTTTAACGCGCTAGTAACATAGTCGATGATGTATATCGAGCTTAGAACATATGTACCTGGAAGGAGAATGAAGGATCGAGCCTGTGTCCAAGTTGGGTGCGAGAGAGAGAACCACGTTTTTTAAGGAAAGAGAAAGATAGATTAGTAATTCCTTCGTCCGCAATGCGCAAGCGCGGATAGCACGATGAGCGGGACGTCATCTCTACGCTGGCGCATTGCAGGCAAAAGTTATCAATCTACCTTTCTTTCTCGCACCCAACTTGGAGTACTTGGACCGACTTGGACTGTGGACACAGATCCTTTCCACGAGAAGCATAGACAATTCCTCTTCCAGGTATATATGTTGTAAGATATCGAGGCGACGTTGGATCGCGATGAGTAAAAGCGGGCGGCGCGCTTTGGGAGGCGAGATTCCTCGCGCTCGATCAGATACAATTAAGACAACGACAAAGCGAATGTCTTTCGCGTTTCCAGCCAATTCTCGCCCATTCCCTTTTTTAATCAAAGAAGAGGCGAGAGTCGCGCCTGCAAAGCGCCAAACCGGTGATTAAAATCGATCGGTTTCGCTTTTGTCTCGAAGCACGATCCAACGGTGCTTTCCTTGTAAACGAAATGTTTGCTCGAAGTTACACTCCGGGCGAAGAATACCAGGATGCGCTCTGGTATCTTTTGACTCGCCGTACTTCCTTCCGCGTAAGACGTATCGATAAAGAAAACGGATAGGGGAGAGCGAAAAATATCGGAAGGCCGCACGGCGATGACAAAATCTCCCTTAGGAAAAAGGAAAAGAGAGAGAAATAGAGAAGGCTACCGAAAAACGGCGATTAAGAAGCAATAAGTAAATACACGCAAATGCAGATTTTTATATAGAAAATGTTAACAAATTTCAGAAAATATTAATTATCGATAGCGCTATCTTCCTAAATGTTCGTAATTAAAGATTAAACGACAAGAAAAGTACGATAAAATGTAAGGGCGAGACTGCGTGGGGTCCGGGCCGAAAGGGAAGCGAAAGAAAGGGGGAGTCGCGCGCGAGGCGAATTCGCGCCGCGATCTCGATTATAATGACCCCCCTTCCCCCCCTGTTAATAATTCGGCCGGGATCCCGCGAGCGGGAGGAAAAAGGTCTTAAGAACTTTCTCAAGCTGTAACTGTCTGTGTTTTAGCGACGAGTCTGCGAGTGCGACCTGAAAGTTTTGCGGATGCCGATTAATTTCGATATGTAGATTTCATAGAGCTCTATCAATATCACACAGAAACACACACACGGCCACGTGTTAGGCACAGGGGTAGAGAAAGTACGCGAAAACCGAGAATTGTATTAGTTGAGAGAGTAGGTATGTCGCGTAGGACTTCTCCGATTTTGTTTTTTTTTTTTTGTTCCCTCGACTCCTCCGCGGAAACCTTAGGCCTGTTCCCGTTCTATAACTTTTTCCTGTTTTTGTTTTTACAGAAATTTACGAAATTACGCGTTACACTCTTTCGGTAAAAAATTTTTCATATAAAAACATAAATATATATATAATTATACATATTATGTCCATATATGTCTTCTTTCTCTTGTATCTATTTGTATACATATATACAGGAAAAAGAAGAATTAAAAAGTAAAAGAATAATTTTGGCATTGTTTTTTTTTTTTTAATAAAAAGTGAAGTTTGAGGACATAACAAAAAATTGTCCATATATAATCATGTGTATAAATGTAATAATCGTATATAAAATATGATTATGATCATACAATATAGAATATTGTATAATCTAATCGCAATTTTACTTTTTGAAAAGAAACAATGCAAAAATTATTTTTTTAATTATTTTTCAATTATTGTTTTTATTATTTTTTTTTAAATATATACAAACAGAGATTATACAAGAGAAAGAAAACATATATGAACATATTTTATATTACATACAAATATACTATGTATTATGTATTATTATATATATGTATATTATATATTATGTTATATAATCACATATATTTTATATGAAATATTTTTTACTAAGCACACAGCTTTCGATCGTACTTCACGTCATATGTTTTAGTTATTTCGTACACGCGTAAAACTTAATTAAAAGAGACGAGATCGAAGAGAAAAGAGCGACAGGAAAAAGCCTGAGAAATCAAAATTACTTCAATTCGCCCGAATATCCTCGTTGCGGTGAAATTTTTGTTCTTTTTCTCTTTAGCGTTTCTTCCTTTTCTCAATTTGCCGACGCGGAGAGAGGATGCGAGAATGAGCGGCTGAGAAAGGAAAATCGCCTCTCGCGTTTCGCTTAAAATCCTGTGTAATCGATTTTAACTTTACTACTATTTATTAAAAGAAGAAAAAAACTTATTTATTTCTTAGAGATCTGACTAAATTGCAAAACGTTTTAATTATCGTAAGTTATCTATTACTATTTAGTGGCGAGGACGATATATAGGGCGGAACGACGTATTCTTTCCCTATTTTCGGAGTTTCCGAGTAAACTCCGCCTTGTAAAAAGATGGTGAAGCGAAGCTACAGCTACAGTGATAAATACGTATCGAATCTGTACGCAGCTATTATATTATATTATGTTTAGTTAAGCGTTAATTAAATGACTTACGAGCGCGAGTTGTTTTCTTTTCTTTTTTTGTTCTTACTTTCTACGATTCTCCTTACAGCGAACTCTGTACCTGCTTCGAAAAAAAAAAAAAAAACGAAAATCTGCGAGGACAAGCAAAGCATTACAGGTACCGTCCCATATATTATACATAACTCACAAAGAGAGAAAGAGAGAGACACACACATACCATACCAGACACACGCGCGTTTCACATACACACACGTACGATAATTTATATACACTCGCCGAGCTGAGTTTTCATAAAAAAAAAAAAAGAAAAATTGGTTAATTGGCGAATCACCTCCGTGTGTCTTCGATTCATTGTATAAAGGAGAATGCAAAGAGGGGGGAAAAAAAGAGCGCGAGCAGGGAGTTACTGTCGACAAATTTTGGAACGTGTCTAAAAACAATTTTTCCTATGGTGTTGTCAAGACGATGTTGATGTACATAAGATATAATAAATAATATACCTTATACGATGTAAATCGCGAGATCGGTCTGTTTCCCCTCTATCCTCGCGTGTCCATCGTTAACCCTTTCCGTCCCAGTGGTTTTTCTGTGAAACCACTATTTTATACTACTGGTAGGCTTCCTGGTTTTGATACAAAACCACCTTTAATTTTTTACTTATGGAGCGCTTTGGTGAGATCTTTTTATTATTCTTTTGAATATTTTTTTATTTGTATGTATAATAAATGTTTTCATGTTTTTTTTTTTCAAATTTTTTTTATATTCAGCTTCAAAGTGTTAATGCATAAATGTATAATTATTGTAACGGAGTATAATAGAAAATTTCGTAATATTGCCGCGCCACTTCTATCGAGATCGACTATTGCGGAATTAATAATAATAATGCACCACATATGTATCTACTTCGTTGACCTGCAATTCTGTAAGTCTCGTGTCGCAATCGAGGCGGTAAACTTTCGACGATGATCGGTTCGTCAGGAAGATGTAACTCTTTATCATTTCACGCCGCGAAGAAAGGAATAAAAGATATTATAGCTAAAGAAATGCGCGCGTTTGAGTTTGAAATTTCAAACTGGAGAAAGTTACATTTTCGATTTATGAGGTAAACGATCGCGAGAGCGGGAAACTGTGGAACACATTGGCAAACTATGTCGCTAAGGAAGATCTCGAAGTTAATTTATTCTAGTTGGTATTGTAACTAAGGTTGATAATTATTTGTAGTCGGTAAACTTGCTGATGATTTATCAACCGTTTGTAGTTAAGAATTCTATCTCTAGTTGTCGACGTTAATTAATGACAAAAATTTTAATTCTCAAAAATCGACAAAGTATCAGGAACAGAATTGTGCCGTAAATTTCAAGATTGTATCTACATGGATTGTTTATTATACACTGTTTACACAAACTTTTTTCATGTAAACAAAATAAGCCTTATAAATTATTATTATTATTATAACTTAAATGATTGATTAATTAATTGATTTTTTAAATTATATCTTTACAATCTTAAAAAAATAAAAGTTTTAGATTAGATTAGATGCATTTCAGTTATAATTTACTTATCAATTAACTGTACAGTGATACATGATACTATAATAACATAAAAATATTATTTACGCTGATCTGATTACTGTCAATTCTTTGTGGCATTCTAAAAATTATTTCCAAACTAAATAATGGTAACTAAAAACAAAGTTGCAAACAAAATATTTTTCTATATTTCTGATGAAATATAAATGTTCGATGATTCATGAATTACTCGTTCACATGAGTTAAACATAATTTACATTGCATATTGCATGCAGAAATAGATTATTATATTTTACGCGTAAACGCCCAACCCTGATAATTATAATAATAGTTGTGGTTTATTGTTGGACTACCTGTGCATATAATCAGGTTGGTTGCACTATCAAACTTTCCAAGAATTTGTCACATTTTCAAAAACTTCTCAAATTTCGAAGAAATTTCCGTATTTTCAAGAATTTCTTTATTTTTCAAGAATTTTGCATATTTCCAAAAATAGAGAGAACTCCCCGAATGTTTTAACAATATTTGCATGCTTGCACGCAAATATGTCACAGGCACCTCTCCGTCTTCTACGAGAACAAAGAGACGCGTACCTCATTACGAGGGCTCTCACGAAGAAGACACGCGATTTCATTAGTCGTTATAATTATCGGCGGGACGACTCGCTTAGCCCATTGTCTCTTCGGGCCCTTTATCTATGTATATACCTTCTTTCATCGAGAGAAAGAAGGTATATATAGATCGAGAAACGGGCTTACTTCGTAAGCTAAACGCATGAAAGTACGTCAGAGAATTACGGCAACGTTACATGAGATAAGTTACGTAATAACTTCCCTACGCGATAGTAAATTTTTTCATTTCATTTCTGAAGAATCCAGTTCAAGTTGAACTGGATTCTCTTTGCAGCGCATTAATAACGTGGCGTACGTCGATCCTTTCACGCGTTCTCTCGGCTATAAACAATTTTCGCTGAATAATCCGATAAACGCCGGTGCCTCGACTCGACATCTGCCGCCGCGCCGTGTCTCGTCAATTCCCGAGAAGAGAGTCTCGTCGTGAGGAAAATGTTGACGCTCTTTTCACGTACCGACGATTTTATTCGACCGCGTTCGCACGCTCGTTAGAAAGAAAATAATAAGCCAGCTGCGTGTTTTCTCGCGTGCGAGAAACAGCGTTATTTCCTATAACAACGATCCCCCGCCGCGGTAACAGCTCTGTTTCTGTCGATCGCGAATGCAATCATCAATCGGGACATTGTGTAACTTCGTCACGTTCTCCAACGATATGTTTTTCCTTCTACGAGGATCATAGATGAACTCAACCGCGCGTGTACTACGCCCGGAATGGAAGAGAATGGTCTGGCGAATATGAAACGCAATTATGGATACCAATCGCAAAAGCTGCGCGAAACGTATATACACGGCAATGATTGTGTAGCTCTTGACGTTACAAATTAATGCAATGAGGCGATGTGAAAGGTTTCTTTCTAATCTCTAACGATTTTAATAATATAATTGAACCTTGGATCGAGTCTCCGCGAGGGATACGATTCCGTCATCTATTCCCTTTTCTCCGAAGTTTAGTTTGTCGAAAGTCTCTCTCATTTTCGATCGTCAATTAAATCGAACGCGTCTCAACATTTGACCAGTTTGAGGAAAGGCCCCGATTCCAAATTGAAGCAAAAATTTCTGTAACAATTACACTGTTCGATAGTTTCGTGACACTTCCCTGTATTGTTTTGCGATATTATACTTTAGGTCCGTACACCATATTCGTCCCTACGGACAAAGCCTTCAGGACGTTGATGGTGCAGCTGGGAGGGCCAGAGAAAGCTGAGCAGAAGTTCCACGACAATCCGACACTTCTCTAAGTGGGGTACGTATCGGTGCCAAAAGCATCATTAATAATTTATCTACCTAACGGTAAATTTCACTGACACCAGTTAGCCAATCGTAATTAATTTGATTCGCCGCTTTTCCCGAGAGGAGAGGACTCAATTAAACTTAATCTTGAAATTAACTGAGCTTAGTGAAAGAAAATGTTCTACAGTAAAAATCGTTAGTGTCTAGAATATATACTGAGAATTCTTTGCGACAGCTTCTTCTTCACCACGTCATACCAGGAGCCTTCAGGATCGATTCCCTGCAGGACGAGATGACCGGCGTCAGTCTCGCAGGAACGCAATTGCGGGTGAACGAGTACACGATGCAGGATCACGAATGGAACGACGTGAAAGTAATTTTATATTTTAGAATTTTGTCCAATTCTCCGATGAGACCCTTTCTCGCCTTTTTATTTTACGTTTCTTTGTTTTTAATTAAGGTTCAATTCCTTTTTTTTTTTAAGTTATTAAGCTTTTCTTTCATTTCGTAGAAAATCGTTTATCTGTATAAATCATTAATAGCTTGTGAGTCAATGCAACATTATTTTTACATACGTGATTGATTCATGTGTGTTCGTGCGTGATCCAGTTTATTGACCTTCGCGAATATAGAAATCTTCCATTCACTCGGTGAACATGCATGAAATTGCGACAGCTCCGTCGTCCGCTTCTCACAAAAAAATTCAGACAACGTGTGTGTCTAAAAGACGGCTCATCTTTTTAAAAATTTTATCAAAAGACATATTAAAAATGTTATACTACAGATATCTTTCTAATAATTCCATAAGACTTCAAAATTTTTTTATTTCTCTGTCAGACCATTTCAAGACGTCATAATGTTCTCTGAGAGAGAGATACGCCCACTTAGTATATATCAAACATTCAGAACAGATCCGATGAAAACGATTTCATATGAGTGCAATCGTTTCCCTTCATTTGTAATTTTGCATTGTTTGCAAATAGGTAACGGCGATAAACGGGGCGCGAGTCGCGCCCAACAAACGGGACATCGAGATTCCTCAAGGTATCGCCCACGCCGTCGACAGGGTCATGTTCCCGCTTCCGGTCGGAGATTTGGTGCAAACTCTGCAAGCCGATCGTGAGAGGAGGTTCACCACATTTCTCAGAATGCTGCACGTGTCGGGCTTGGAGGACACGCTCACAGGTAAATTGAAAATCTGACCAAAAAAAAAAATGAATTTAAAAGAACTCCGTTTGTGCAATATGCCGCCTCTCCTGTACGTCTGACTTGCAAAATCGATGAATCATCCTGAATCCTCCGTCGTTTAGTGTAACGAAAGCTGCCTTTCTAGGACCGAAGACGTTCACCATCTTCGCACCAACCGATTCCGCTTTCATCGATGCGTCCACGAAGAACGGCGCTCCAATTTGGACCGATGAGGACGGGCCGGAAGCGGCGAAGGCGATAATCTCGCGGCACGTGATTCCCACGACTCTTTACACGGCCGGCATGAGATATTACATTCAAAAGGACACCCTTCGTTCACAATCACCGGTTCATATCCACAAAAACGGCGGTAAGTAATTCAAATGACGTAAGATTCGTGTTTTAATAGCTGATCCTTCATGATGCATCGCATTATTAGAAAAATATAAATCGAGAAATAGATAATCTCTCAGATGATTCGACATACATTATTGTTTCAGGACGCGTACGAGTGAACGAGGCACACGTTGTAACGCATAATGTGCCAGCGACGAACGGTGTGTTACATGCTATCGACGGTGTTCTATAAAACGACAGCTCGTAATGAATGCAAATTGACGATTAAGATGCACAGATTGCAATCATGCAGGTGATAATCGTATAATTCGTCACATTAAACGCAATTGTATCTATTGTATAATTTCTCGAAAAGTTGATGAGCTCGATATATCAAGTGAATGTAAATTGCTTGCGTGAGTGCGGTGAAATGTGTGGCAATTAAATCGAGTTATATTAAAGTGATTAGTAAATGCTCGCTGCATCGCGATTGGGTTCAGTCACCAAAAAATTGACATGCCATAGGTCGCGAAATCGTAGGAAAAAGTAACGAGACCATTTTTAACGTACATGTGTATACATATTAATTTATATGAGATAAGCAACGTCAGAGATTCGTGTACTCGTGTCAGGCGCACAAGAGTACGGGATATTAATCGCTATTGTATAGAATGCTAACGCAATACCATGCTTAGTTCATAACTCATATCTTTTTATAAATAAATGTACAGAATGTATTTCTATGATTATATTTACAAGAATGTTCCCCAATATCCCTAAACGGTAGTTATTAATAAAACAAAATTTACATACTTATTTAATAAATAACCCTAATTACTAGAATTTAAAATCGCTCCAATAGCTGATTTCCATATGCAATACTAGAAATGATTCTTTTACAGCAAATAACCAATGATCAATAGCTATTTGGATTTGAGTAATCAATTTCTTCAGAAAGTAGTCCTAAAAATTTGTTTTGTACTTCTTAATTTCTACCATTAGATGATGGATGTTCGTAAGTTGCGTGCGCGCGTTTGGCGGCAGAATCTTGTGTAGGCGATTGTAATATGCTACCAATTGCGCCATTGCGCCTTGCACCAAAGTGCTGCCGAGCACCAAGCTGGGAAACGATTGTAACACCTCACGATTTATCTCTTCTAACGCTCGTTTCCAATTGTTCGTGAAAGATTGCACTAGGGCCAATGCTTTGCCCTCCTGCCGTTTCAAATCATCAGCTTGGCCCTTCTCGATTAGAGCCTCCGATTCCTTCACCAATTGGATTATATTGCCGAAATGCGGGCTCAAGACTTCTTCGACAAATTCGGCAGAACGCGAGTTTAATAGCTCCCGGAAACTCTCCGCTTCTTTCGAAGTCTCTCGCGTTCTTTCCTGTAAACAAATGTAGCATCTTAATTCTTTCTTAATACATTAATTTTGATAGACTTTTCCATGTCAAGTAAAATCTACTTACTATTAATACCCTGAGTATCAGATCATAATTATTGATAAGAAATACTAATTGCTGGTTGGGAAAATAGATGCCATTCTTAGCAGGAAGCATTGTACAGTTTCTCTCAATTCTGCCAATAACTGAGTCGTCCCCTCGCAAGGAAATGTCTCGACTACACTTACAATTGCTGCGCTAAACTCTGCGTATCTTCTGGTAATCTAAAAATTCATGATTGTATAAGAAATTAACAATTTTACATACTGCAATTTTATATGGTTATCAAATTCACTATAAACAATCCTTTGCATACTGCTTTAGATACTTACATAATGTGGACCAGTCTCTTTGTTGAATTTTGATGGATCACAATCTTTGACACTGTTTATGTTTAATTGAAACACCAATGTAAATCTAAAAAGCAGATATAATTTTGCAAATTGTAATGATACGAAATACTAAGATGTAAATATTATAGCAATTATTTTTAAGCATAATTAAGTACCTAGGCCAAATTGTAGCTGTTAAGGTCTCCCAGTATTTATCCAATGCTGGTACAGCTCTTTTGTGACATATTAACTGATAATGCTTAACTAAATTCAAGCAGAGAAACAGAGCAATTGTATCGTAACAATCCTCAACAAACGATTGCAAATTCTTTATCATGAGATTTAACGTTTTTCCCATGACCTGTCAAAAGGAAAGAATATTTTAGTACACATTTACTACTTAATATACTTACTTAATATATTAAATCAATTATTAAATGTTAATCTCTTACCTGATTGAAAATATCTAGTGCCTGTGCATTATGGACCTTGAAAAATTCTATCAGGAACAGATATTCTCTGCAAGCATGATCACAAATACCATATTGTTCACTTCTGATACTGTAAGATTACAATATTAATTTAGAAAACATGCTTTCAAGAATACGCAAGTTAGTCATATATGTATCGTTGGTACTTACTCGTGTTTTATTAGAGGCAGTGTGTGGAATAATTATAGGTGCTTCCAATAGAGGAGACAAAACCTGACCTCTTGTATCTATAGAAAAGACGGTACCTTTGTGCTTTAACGTTGTCTTATGAAATATACCTTTGCCTGCAGTGTCTTCGACTCCCATTAAATCGTCCTTTGACGTTTTCTCTTCAAACTTGCGAAAATAATTGTAACTTGATATTTCAACTTAGTTAAATAATACTAATTTATCTGTTGCAGCTTTACCTGCAATTTCATCAATTTCGACGAATAAGTTTTGAAATACGAGTACTGTATCTTGCTCATAGTATCAATGTATTCTCCACAGATTTTCTCAGCCACATTTCTCTCATTTGACAAGATAAACTCAAAGAAGAATTTGTACTTTAACATATTGTTCTGCGGCACTTGAAAATTTCCCATCGGTTTCCTGAATTTATAAATTTGCTCTAGTAAATATGTCCTAATCTTTGCCATCGCCTTCACCTTCAACTTCTCTAATATATCCTTCACGTCTAAACAAGACTTGGCCTCCTTGAAACTTCGTTCCTTCACAAAGTTGATTTTATGATTCAGAGTTTGTAGCTGAATCAAAAATTCCTTTTCAGTCACTGGACATTCCATAATACAGCTGCAAGAAAATTAATATAGATTTAACGAGTTTATTTCCCTAACGTTCTTTTGTAAAACATGGACAAATGTCTCTTACGCTATTAGAGCATCAGACACCGTCATGTCCTCAATAAACTGACTAAGCGGGCCTCGTATTATTTGTCTGTTGGATAGCTGCTGACTCATGGCAACAGACTTGCGTTGCAAGTAAACTATTTCCGAACTAATATTTCCCAAAACTGTCTGAAAGTTCATCAGCATCGACTCCATTTTCTGTAAAAGGTAATAATACTAAAGTCTGTATGTGAATGTTTCCTTTTACTCAATTAGCAGTATCATTTTGCAAAGATAAGTTATTGAAATAGATTATGCAAACGATACATTTAAGGCACTTGCTGACAAGATACTATTAAAGTCCAACAGCCCTAAGTAAATTTTTATGACTATCAATAGGCTAGGGGGAGTTTGCGGACCCAGAAGTAATTAAAGAATAAGATATCCTTGACTATTAATATAAATTGTTCAACATAAATATCTGAACACAATTAGCTTATATATTAAATTTATGATTTATCATTATATAGATGCTTCATAAACAAGAATATATATTTATAATGTAACGATATCATATGTATTGCTGCAAAAACAAATTTTGTTCTATAATTATCAATTGCATAAATGACTAAATGACAGCAGTAAATCCCAATTTAAATCAAATGACCAGATAACAGCGATAAAATTATAGTTTTAAACAAAAATCGAATACTATTGAATCGTAAACATACATATATGTTTACGAAATATCAGAATAATAATAAATGATAAAATTAATATTACGAGTTGATCATCTAAATTTTAAGTCATGAACTGAAGTTATTAATAGCATCTTGTCGGCGACAAGCTATTATTCTGCATCTCATTTATCGCTATCAATGCAGATTAACTTTAATCTATGTTTTAATTTATTCTTTATCTTTTTTATCATTCTTAGAACTAAGAAAGATTTAAAAAAATTAAAGCAAGATTAAAGTTAAGCTACATTGGTAGAAGTGGACATAAATCATCCGTCGACGTGTCGAGCAAGACCTGGTGCGTCGACAGCGAATCCTAACCTCCAAGATATTGTCGCAGGCGGCAATCTGATTGTGCAACTTGGCTATATTCTCGCTTTCCTTGATGTAATCTTGAATCGACTTGTTCTCGACCTCCTTGAGCTCCTTCTCGATCTGTCTGGAATACTGGCGCAGGTCGGTGCCAGTTTTGAGGACCTCCTGAACGACATCGTCGCCGAGGTCCTGCGGCAGTTGCTCCTCGTTGCTGTCAAAGATATCTGTATCGGCCATCCTTCCATACAATCGCGACACAACTAAAATGCAACGCGAATTCAATACAATTACGCGAGTCAGGCGACAATAACCTGGATCGCCTCTTCGAATGTCTTCGACAGAGTTCCTGAGAGTGCCCCTCAATCGTCTCGCATCGTGGACGCGCCTAACCTAACCCCATCTAACCCTAACCTCAAAGTGCCGAGTTGTCATTGTTGTCAACAGTTGTCAACACGCTCCGATTTCCAGCACACCTGTAGAATCGAACGGCCAATCGGGCCAATGGCATGGTCGGTCGGTCGCGCAGCTCGTCCAATGAGCGACGGGGACGATCCACGTGACTCACGTGACCCACGTGCGCACGACGATCTCTCATTTCGGCTCATCTTGGAATTCGAATCGCAATTGCGGATCGCGTCGCGACGGTACCAGGGAACTTTGTGAGAGCAATTCCTCGATCGCAGTTCGCACTTCGCAGTCATTCGAAGAACTTCACACAGCAAGAGAGAGAGAGAAGCGTGGCGTACAGGCGAAGGTGGTCGCTGTGCTCTTGGACGTTGAAACGACTGGTGCATGGGGAGGCACGCAGTTCGCACTTGGCAGTCATTCGAAGAACTTTACACAGCAAGAGAGAGAGAGAGAGAAGCGTGGCGTACAGGCGAAGGTGGTCGCTGTGCTCTTGGACGTTGAAACGACTGGTGAGTACTCGCACTCCAGAACCTGCTCTCGAGCTTGCGAACGTCGGCGTCGTCGGCT
Organism: Temnothorax longispinosus; assembly: GCF_030848805.1. Classification (NCBI taxonomy): domain Eukaryota; kingdom Metazoa; phylum Arthropoda; class Insecta; order Hymenoptera; family Formicidae; genus Temnothorax; species Temnothorax longispinosus. The sequence continues at coordinate 12,112,185 of NC_092369.1, forward strand.
CGCGAGTCCCGGGCAACATCGCGACGCCTAAAAAAGAGAGGAAGCGGAGGTGGAGGAACACCGGCGATCGCGTCGTCGCCGACGCCGTCATCTTAGACCGAACCGCCGAGTTGCGACCGATTTCGCGAAAATTTTCACGCGATCACGCCGCGACTCGTCCTCAACGACCGCCACGTTGCGCGATCGCGTCAACCTCGAAGCGATCGCATGCAACTACTCTCTCGCTCGCACGTCGCGGCGAATACATCCGCGTGATCAGCGTTGCGTGTGTCGGTCTTTCGATCAATCTCGCTCGCTGCATACTCGTTGCAGTCGTTAGTAGGATCGAATAATCGGCGCGTGCACGCGTGTACCACGTGATCGCTCTCTCGCTCGCACGTCGCATTGGCACAGAGCGATCACGTGGTACACGCGTGCACGCGCCGATTATTCGATTCTACTAACGACTGCAACGAGTATGCAGCGAGCGAGATTGATCGAAATAATGACACACGCAACGCTGATCACGCGGATGTCTTCGCCGCGACGTGCCGCACAGTGGGAAAAACGGCACTCTTTTTGGACAAAAATCGCTGAACGGTGTAATTTTTAACCGATTTCAATGCTTTTTTTTTTAATTTACTCGTTATAAATTGCTCTACAATCGTATCGTGGCCGTTTTTTAAATTAGGGCTTCAATTCAAAATGGCGGACGCAAAATGGTTGTCAGAAATATAGAAACTGTAAGATATTGAATATTCTTGCACCAGACTAAGGATATACGGGTTTTAGGGATCCCTAATAACATATCTGTGGTTAAAATTGTAATGTTTTTGTCACTGAAAACGATCTAATCGAAGATTCGCAGGCCGAAATGTTTTACGACTTTTTGATATCTTAACACAATATTGATGCATTCAGATCGCATTTTTGCTTACGTATTAGTATATATTATCTGAAAATTTCAACTTAGCATAAAATTTATATAGCTGCCAAAATATCAAACTTAAATCATAATGTAAAAGCAAAGAAAAGCAATACATATTAATTGTTTATTAATAACGTAATTACGTAATACTCAAGCCTTTTATTGTCAAGGCATCAGACAAGACATAACAAAATTTTTTATTTATTTTTTGTCGTTTTTGTATTTTTTTGTATTTTGTATTTTTTTTTATTTTTTAAATATATATTTCTTGAATTTTTAACACCTGTATCGAATCTAACACCCTTAATTTTTTGTTATATTTAATACATTTTAATATATCTATGTGAAAAATTTATTACAATTAGTTATAAGCCTTGCTTTTTGTTTTAATTGATCAACAGATCTTTAGCCTCAGGAGATAAATCTTTCTGTTCGTTCTCTTGTTTAATTCTTATACTACTAATTAAGGGATCTGATGACACTAGAAGGTAATGCATGATATCTTCATTAGTAGATTTTCGTGACCTCATTCTGCTGTGTTGGGCACGAGCTTTTCTAAAGATCTTATTGCTTGCTTCTTGCGCTTCTTCCGAGAGACAACCGATTGGCAAATCAAAATGTTTAATAATACTACTACCGTGTATTAGAACTTTATGTACAGATGGTGGAATGTTATACCAGGGATACAAGTGAACACAAAGTTCAGCAGTGTCTAAACAATATTTTTCAAACTTGTTACAATTAATGTTTTTTCCACATGCTAATACCTGTAAAATATTGGCCAGTCGTTTTATCAGATCTTTATTTAATCCAGTAACTTCGGCTACTGTTTCAGCTTCTGTAAAAAAACAACGCGCAACATTCCCAGTGTTAGTTGTACCTGCTCCTTGTTTTACAACATCTACAGTTAATGATAATTTAGATTTTAAATTCTTTTGAATAAGTTTTTTTCTTTCAGCTTTTAAAACTTTATCTTCTCCTTTCGCGCAACTCTTTTTAAAATCTAAATTATAGGAAATATGGAGTAAATACTCCATGAAACGAATCCAACAATGTAATGTCGAAAGCCCGTATTTATAGTTATCATCATTAATTGGAAGATTTTTAACATATTTTAGATTATTTATATATTTTGGACCCACTCCCACAATGTTGCAACAATTGGAAGATTTTTGACCGGTTAAAATGTTACATGTTTTACCGTCGATCATTGTGCATTGTATTTTAAAACTTACATTGAATAATAAATTTTCCACTGTGATGCATGAGGGCTCAGGTTGGTTAAAAATATCTGAATAAAATTTGTATTCATTAACTGTATTAGAATCATTTTCTTTTATAAATTCGAACTTTACTGGTCGGCAATAATAGACTGACGAAGGACTTTCATTTTTCCATACAATATTACTATCGTCATCCACCAATTGTATAGGGACAAAACAAATAAGAAATACTGCGTTATCAAAGAACGTTTCTTCCGTAGCCTCATCGTCATTATCGTCAGTACAAATTGACGTTGTTCCTGACCACTTTTGTCTGGTGGTTTGCTGCCCTGAAGCACCATCCATACCCCACTTTCCATGTAAAATTAATTTTTTACCGCATAAGTCGTGGAGCTCTTTTTGATTTAATGTTAAAAGTATTCTCTCAGTAGTATGATGTAATAATGACTTGACATCGACACTTGCACCTAAGTCATTGACGGTTAAAGCTGTTGGATAGCACTTTTCTTTTGCATTCTTAATACTAGGATATGGAGGATATAATTTGCTTCCATATAATTTCTTATTATATATCCGGAGTTTCTCATATTTCGCTTTTGTTAGTTCTAAATCAACATACATAGCTAAAATTTCATTGATATTATTTTCGATATTATCAGTACTTTTATCCATATCAGAATCTTTATCACATTCATTATGCAAGCATTCAACAGCTTTCATAAGTTCTTCAGCACTGTACTTCGATAGTAGTTCCTGAGTACGTCTTTTCTTTGTCTTTTCTGATCCTTCTTCATAAGATAAGCGTTGTCTACCTCTTTTTTTTCTTTTTTTTATTTGTTCTTCTGCCGGAGGAATTTCTAATGAAACAGTTGACGATGAGGCTAAGGAAATATTCTGAAATGATTGATTTAAATCGATATTAAATTTGACGATAAAATTTTTATTCAAGAACACCGCATATCTCTTTTGAAAAAGTTCTTTTTTATAAAAAACAGTCTTCCATTTCTTATTATATGAAGAAAAAAAATTCTCACGTAACTTAACCCTTATGTGCTCAAGCTGCCTATCATTAAAATCATACTCACTTTTTAAGTTATTTATAATAATGTCTATTTTATTTTTATCTGTACCAACATAATTCCACATATATATTCACATAGAATTTGATTTTTTATTATAAAATCCATTTTTATACGTTGAAAGGATAGCGTCTTTATTCGAACAAATCAAAAATTTGTGTTAATATTAGTATTTTAGGATGTAGGATCGAGAACTTCAAAATAAACACGCTAAAGTTTCGGCAACAAGCGATCGTGTAACAATCGAGATACAAGCGGCTCTCTGTAGTAAACAGAGCGTTTTTGTGCGTCCAAGTGAAAAAAAAAACGCTGCTGTGGCTCTGGCCTCTAACTGCAATCTGGCAATACTGCGCGCTTCGTCTCACTTCTAAAATCACGGTCGGTCACCAGCCGCTTGTATTTACAGGTATTAGCATGTGGAAAAAACATTAATTGTAACAAGTTTGAAAAATATTGTTTATGGACAACTGTGGACTGTGGACTGTGGACTGTGGACTGTGGACAACCATTTTGCGTCCGCCATTTTGAATTGAAGCCCTAATTTAAAAAACGGCCACGATACGATTGTAGAGCAACTTATAACGAGTAAATTAAAAAAAAAAGCATTGAAATCGGTTAAAAATTACACCGTTCAGCGATTTTTGTCCAAAAAGAGTGCCGTTTTTCCCACTGTGATGCCGATGCGACGTGCGAGCGAGAGAGCGATCACGTGGTAGTACAACTTTTCACGAAAGATATAATTTTATCAAAAACACGAGGCTTTTCTAAAAATTTTTTTAGCATTAAATTGAGAGGTAGTGTAACAATATTCGTTTTTTTTTGTTAATAGTTGTGTAGTTTGTTTGCGTTTGCGTAATGAAAGAGAAGATGCAATAATTATTTTCTTTACAGCATAAAATTGTGCATAGTTGCCACAACATGCCTTACAGAGACGACATGTGTCGATGTTATAAAAACAACTGTTTCACTAACAAACATTGTAAATGCAAAAATAAAGTCGTGCCATCAAGAACATGCACAGCTTGGTGTAAGTGCCGCGAGGGTGGGAGAGAGTGCATTGATGTAAGTATAGATATTTAATTACATACATTACATACATAATTATTACTTTTACATAATTATTTTTTTTTTTTTTTTTTTTTTTTTTTATCAAATAGCCAGCATCTGTGGCATCGACCAGCACTGCTTCAACTTCGACTGATATTCGGCCCCTCACGGTGGAAATGGGTGCCGTGAAAAAAATTTTAGCCACACGTTCTCTAGAATCAGAATCAGAAGAAGAAGAAGCAGAACTTGAAGTTGTTGAAATAAAAAATGATGCCTTGCAAAAACGGCCCCTGACGGTGGAAACGGGTGCCATAAAAAAGACCAGCACTGCAGTTTCAACTTCGACTAACGAGTTTCGGCCTTTAACGGTGAAAACGGGTGCCATAAAAAAGACCAGCACTGCTTCAACTTCGACTGATATTCGGCCCCTCACGGTGGAAATGGGTGCCGTGAAAAAAATTTTAGCCACACGTTCTCTAGAATCAGAATCAGAAGAAGAAGAAGCAGAACTTGAAGTTGTTGAAATAAAAAATGATGCCTTGCAAAAACGGCCCCTGACGGTGGAAACGGGTGCCATAAAAAAGACCAGCACTGCAGTTTCAACTTCGACTAACGAGTTTCGGCCTTTAACGGTGAAAACGGGTGCCATAAAAAAGACCAGCACTGCTTCAACTTCGACTGATATTCGGCCCCTCACGGTGGAAATGGGTGCCGTGAAAAAAATTTTAGCCACACGTTCTCTAGAATCAGAATCAGAAGAAGAAGAAGCAGAACTTGAAGTTGTTGAAATAAAAAATGATGCCTTGCAAAAACGGCCCCTGACGGTGGAAACGGGTGCCATAAAAAAGACCAGCACTGCAGTTTCAACTTCGACCAGCATGCAGTTTCACTTCGACTAACGAGTTTCGGCCTTTAACGGTGAAAACGGGTGCCATAAAAAAGACCAGCACTGCTTCAACTTCGACTGATATTCGGCCCCTCACGGTGGAAATGGGTGCCGTGAAAAAAATTTTAGCCACACGTTCTCTAGAATCAGAATCAGAAGAAGAAGAAGCAGAACTTGAAGTTGTTGAAATAAAAAATGATGCCTTGCAAAAACGGCCCCTGACGGTGGAAACGGGTGCCATAAAAAAGACCAGCACTGCAGTTTCAACTTCGACTAACGAGTTTCGGCCCCTAACGGTGAAAACGGGTGCCATAAAAAAGACCAGCACTGCAGTTTCAACTTCGACTAACGAGTTTCGGCCTTTAACGGTGAAAACGGGTGCCATAAAAAAGACCAGCACTGCAGTTTCAACTTCGACTAACGAGTTTCGGACCTTACCGGTGGAAATGGCTACCGGCGAAAAGAACAAAGATTTAGCGAGACGTTCACCTCAGTCAGAGGATAATCCGTGGCAAGAAAAAGCAAGAAAATTGGAAAACGAGAAGGTGGAAATGGAAAATAAAATCGATGCCTTGCAAAAACGGTTACAGAAACAAGATGCCTTGCAAAAACAAGAAGCAGAACGGTTACAGAAAGAAGCAGAAAAATGGCAAAAAAAAGCAATAAAACTTGAAACTGTAAATACTACTTGGACTAACAAGTTTCAGACCTTAAATGTGGAAATGGATCGTTTGCGGGAAGAAGCAGAAAAAGCAGAAAAATGGCGAATTTTGGCTGATAATGAGGTGACAGAATGCAGGAAATTGCATAATGTAATCCATGAATTAAAAGGAAACATAAGAGTCTTTTGTCGAGTGCGTCCACCGACGCCGAAAGAAAATGAGCAGAAGAAAGCGTAAGTAAATGTGTTTTGCAATTATTAGAGAAAATTTTGTATAAAGTTTTTGAGAAGATCAAATTTGGAAATTAAAAAATTAATATATTTTCTTAATTCTTTTCTTAATTTCATGAGTTTCTTTCAGCAATTATTATAAATAAAAATATATTTTATTCAAGGTTTTGATATTTTGATTTGTGTATTTAAATGAAAATGTTGTTTGTTACAGGTTGTGTGATATAAGATACATTGACGATTGTACTATTGAAATAGGTAAATCGGATGGATCAGATGCAATGAGCTGCAGTGGAAAGCAACGAGAAACAAAACAAAAATTTTCATTTGATAAAGTATTTGGTCCCAATGCTTCGCAAACAGATGTGTTCAAAGAATTATCTCTTTTAATAGAATCATCGCTTGAAGGATATAATGTTTGCGTATTTGTTTATGGTCAGATTGGTTCTGGCAAGACATATACTATGGAAGGAGGATGTGAATCACAGACTGAAGGCATTATACCTAGAACAGTATGTTTTTATATATATTTACAATATAATGTGCGTGTGTGTGTGTGTGTGTGTGTGTGTGCCTGTGCCTGTGTGTGTGTGTGCGTGTGTGTGTGTGTGTGTGTGTGTGTGTGTGTGTGTGTGTGTGTGTGTGTGTGTGTGTGTGTGTGTGTGTGTGTGTGTGTGTGTGTCATTAAATCATACTTTTATAGAAATATTTAAATTTACGATTGTAATTTGGCTTTTTAGAATCAAAAAGAAAATTGAAATACGTGTATTTAATTTCAGGTACGCCATATATTTGAAATTATAAAAGAGAAGCAACTTCTATATGATTACGGGATTGACGCAAATTTTTTGGAATGTTATAATGAGGAGCTTCGTGATCTTCTCGACGCGACACGAAAAATAGTTAAAATAGAGAGAGACGGTGGATTTAAATATGATGCAAAATCAATAAAAAGTCAAAAAGATTTAGAAAAATACGTAGAATGTGCACGGCGTAACCGACACGTGGCACACACTACGTCAAATGAAAGGTAATTTTATTTTGAAATGTTTAATTTATAATTTAATTTAAAATAAATAATAATTTGCATTTCAGATCATCCAGATCTCATTCAGTAGCAAGAATAACTGTAAGTGCGTTTAAAAAAGAAGAAAAAGAAGTGTTAACAGGAAATCTGGATTTAGTCGACTTAGCCGGATCAGAATCATATCCCGAAAGAAGCCCTTCCCGTCAGCAGACGGAAACCACAAAAATTAATGTATCACTAAGTGCCCTCGTGCGAGTAATCCGCAGCATTTTGAGGAAAGATCCGTATGTACCTTATAGGGATTCTACATTGACCCACCTGCTTAAGCCTTCTCTAGGAGGCAATTCAAAAACTTTGATGTTAGTAACTGTATCACCGTTACAAGATAATTTCACAAACACGCTGCAAGCATTAAGATTTGCCAGTGATGTAAAAAATTGCAAAAGTGATAGTAGAAGCCCGCGGTTAAACGTCCCTAAAGTCAATAAAAGTCCCTATAAGGATAATTAACGTTGCATTGCATTCGTCCCGCGAAATGCGCAAACGAGAGTCATCTCACTTTTCACTGTTTAAACTGCTATTTTAACTGTCAGTCTACAAAAGTAATAATAAAAATTTCTTTAAAATGCATTCTATTTTCGACGTCAAGCGACAATTTCACCGTAAAATACAGGAAGTATGACATTCAGTTAGTGTCTCGTCAACGTGAAGTTGTAGAAATAAACATTTCAACGGTTTCTCTGCTGAATAATAATATTATGAGTGTCTTGTAAAAATGCGACAGCTGCAAACCGCACGCGAGAAGACGCGTAATCATGCAAAACGCGGATATTAGCCCGCAGGGCTGTGCCGTTATATAAAGAACCAGTACACACGTCGATCCACTTGAACATGATATGTAAGTCGTTATGTGTGTGAAATGGAAACTGCAGTAGGTCGTACTTTCTACGAGAGGACGAGAAGACCCGTCTCACAACGGGCCGACGACGGCACAGAAGGCACACGGGAGAAAGGAAGATCGAACAATGCCCCTCTTAATTACGGCCACCTTAATTATTCGCGTCTTTCTCGCGCGCACAATAAAAGCAACAAACAATGAATTTGAGAGCATGCTGTGCACAGTATTAAGTATATCGGCAACAATAAAAGCGACGATAATGGAATCAATAAGTAGGAATTTATGGTATATGTTGGAGAAAAAAATAAAATCTAGATCATTAAGTTTATTATACCACAAGCTGTGATCGTAAAAAGTTATTGACTCAAAATTCTTTGAAAATGTCTTTTAAATTGTTTATTGTTAAAATTTGAGAACTAACTATATTGTCAATTATGTGAAAGTATATATTTTCTTCATATTTATTTTAAATTGTGTACTATTCAGTCTTAGAATTAAAATATTTAATTGTGTAACTGTTTATTTTATTGCGTGTACTATGTATTATATAATAAAGATAATTCTATATCCGAATTTTAGACATGTTAATTTTATTATAGAAATTTATTTACTTTTATACATTCGCTGCTTATAATCTTTACATTTTTGAGGTTTAATTAATATCGACAATTTCTAATTAATAAATATACGATGTTTAACTAATATTATTTTTAATAATATTTGTAAATCTAAAAAATAAAATGGACGTCAATACATGTATGATGCATTTTATACTTATAGCTGTTGTATTTACTAATTACATGTTACTTATACATTATAATCTTATTAAATTATATATATTATATAATATATTTTATATATATATATATATATATATATATATAATTACATAAATTTTAAACTCATTTCTACAAGAATTTCTAGAACTGTATAAATAACATGTAATTAGTAATACAACAGATATAAGTATAAAATGTATTGACGTCTATTTTATTTTTTAGATTTACTAATATTATTAAAAATAATATTAGTTAAACATTGTATACTTATTAATGCACCGGATGCACCCAATGTTGGTCCATTATCATTTAGGAACGTTGGGCCAATATCTAGAATTTAAATAGTCGACATATGTTCAATATTGGGCCAATGTTTTTGTGCGATTTGATCATTTTTAAATCGTTGGTACAATGTTGGCTAAATGTAACATCCAATATTTCACCAATCATTGGCCGTCGGTGAACCAGCGTGACGCCACCAACATCGGTCCATTGTTATTTTGGAACGTCGGGCCGACATAATATAAGTTGGGCAATCAACATAGATCCAATATCAGACCAATGTTTATGTGCTGCTCGGGATAATTATAGATCCAGGCTTCTCTCAAGGAAAGTCTGTCTCAAACTGATCGTGCCTCATATAAATGATATATAATTATAATATAATTGATCACAAATTACAATCACTATGTAATGATTTTTTAATAATTTTTTAATGCGTTCTTTGTTGTCTCTAAACAAAGGAAGTGAAATGAGAAGCTGAAGGAATACTATCGAAAAGATCATTTATCTAAAAAATATTGTACGTTGTAAAGTATATGTTGATCTATTAAATTTAAATTGAATAGTCGCAAGAGTGAATATGACCTCTCCAGTATATAACTTTTATTAAATCGAAGGTAATCTTCTTATCGATTTTCCGCTTGGTTCCTGGAGTATAAATCTACGATAATTTATAAATCTTGTGACACACCGAATTGCCGTCAATTGCCTAGATTCGATTTGCTTTCGCTTTTATCTTGCTGACGTGCAGCACGTTATCCAAATGGAATATCTTATGTAGAATGGAAATGCAAAATGTGATTCGCAAAGCAATTAACCAGGGTAATTTATGAAAACTGTCAACGATTTCATACTCTCATACCTTTCGTCATACTTTCTCTGTAATATACGAAAGATTGCGTTCACTGCCGTTATTATCAAATTTTTATTTCCATGTCTTTGATAGTGCTATATATTTTTAAGTTTACTGAAAGTTATATTTATTCACAAAAAGTGAATGTCTCTTTATCACAGCTTAGAACACCTCGTGTAAATTTCTTGCTACATTATTAAAAAATCATTAGAAGAGAACAATAGACTGTCGTAACTGAACTTCAGAAACATGTTGTCGTTAATTCGTTTTGCTACTGATTAAATGCCACTGGAAATATCACGGTATTATATAATTTTGTATTAAAGCGCTCATGATGCCTAAGAACGTGCGCGAAAATTCTATATTGCATAAGATATTGCACCATTACACAGAGTAAATAAAGAGCAATGACCGCAGGAATGCATTTTAATGTGCAAGGAACTTTACAGCGTAAATTAGTCGTTTTAATAGAAAAAATATATATGTAAACAGACAATAATTAGCTTTATAAATAGATTATTTGTATCTTTAAGAAGCTTTAGTGTTTTACTTCTTTCTGAAAAAAAAAAAATGCGTGATATATTCGTGTAAATATTTGATTCTAGGGTCGCATTGTGAACGATCCGCGACCTCGTCTCTCGGCTTCTCAGCAAGCCCAGATACTGAGCGATGTGCAACAGCACCAGCAACAGTACCGGCAACGTCCCATTCAAGATTTCAAGAATCCGCGGGTTTCCTCGTTCGAACAAGCACAATCGAGCACGCCGTACTCCTCCCTGGCCAAGTACAAAGTTGATCGAGCGAAGCAACAGTTGCAGCAGCAGCAACAACAAGTGCAACAGCTTCTGCAACAACAGCAACAGAAAATCGCCCAGCAACTCGGTACTTCGAACTTCGTGAACGGTGGCAGCGGCGGTGGCAGCGGCGGCGTGCAAACGCCACAATACCAGCAACGGCAGCAATACCAGCAACAACAATACAATTAGTACAATCAGAATGGCTTCCAAAATTTTCAACAGGATCTGTCGCAACCGCTGTTTAGCGATCAGCAGACGGTACAGTTACAGGAATATCTCGAGAAGCAGCGCGAGCTGGAGCTGCTCCAGAAGCAACGGCAGCAGCTGCTGTACGAGCAACAGGAATTGCGCAGGCAGCTGGAACTGCTGCGACTTCAGCAACTCCAGAGGCTCACTTCCACTACGCCACTTCCACCTACCGCGACATCGATCCCGATCACCGTTAGCACCACTTCCTCACCGTTGTTGCTCTCTTCGCCGTCGGCGCGACGTATCACGCCGTCGGAAGCGGAGCTTTTCCTTAAAGCAATTGCTAGCCATCAGAAGAAGTATACGACGACAGGAGCAAGCACGACTACAACGACCACTACCACGCAACCACCTCCGCCATCCAGACGTCTGATTACCTCTAATGCAGGAGACAGATATACCGGAGAACTTGCTCAGCCTGCTGCAGGGTCAAGAGAGTCAATTGTTGCAGCAAGGTAAACCGAAGCAGATCAAGGTGATCTATCAGACCGATAAACCCAGCACGACGAGACAGACTTCCAGCGGCAGAAGCAGGAGCTCTCCACAGTCTGAGCGGGAATTGTTGCTGAAGCAACTCAAACTCGCTCTATCTCAGTCCGGCGATGACGATGACGTTGTCAGGAATGTCACTACCAGGGATCTGATACTACCGAACGGCAAGAAGATTCAGGTTATTCACGCGCCGAACGGTTTATCATCCATCGCATCGAGTTCCACTATTCAGACGTCAGCTATACCGTCCTCGACGACCACCATCAAGCCTCCGAAGGCGCTCTTTGAGGAGCTGACGAAGGGCGGCGTACTGCCACCGGGTGCCGATTTCGAGATCATCCGGCAGAAGAGCGACGGCAGGCTCGAGGAGATCGGCAAGACGCCGATAATCCAGAATCTACCGGCAAAGAAAGTCACGTTCGTTTTGTTGGAGGAACAGCCGGACGGCAGTTACAAGGTGCAGGGTATCAAGGGTAACGCCAACGACAAGGAGAGTGGCACCGACGTCGAGTCCATCGTCGAGAAGATCAAGAAGGGCGAGCTGAAGCTGCCACCCAGCTCGCTCGGACCGACCACGCAATCGTCTACGCTAGAACATCTCGAGTCCAGCATCGATCCGAATCTGATAGTGTCCACTGGCACGTCCAGAACGCCGATATCATCTCATCACTCCGTCAGCACGAAGGCGGCGACCTTCAGACCCACCACCGTCAGATCTACCTCGACCAGATACGAAAGGTGATTATCGCGATGATTCGCATTCATATAATCCATTTCAAACAATTTTTTGGATCTAGTAAAAGATTCTGAACGGCGAAATAAATTTTTCAGCAAGTCGACTACGGAATACATCCCCTACGTCACGGTATCGCCGAACTCGGTGTCTACCACTGACAAATACGTGACCTCGGCGTCCAGCGTCACGGGTCACGTATATAACTCCCTGAACACCAGCCCAACGAAGACAACCCTGTCGGATCACATCCCGCGGGTGACCATCAAGTACTCGTCCACCAGAAGCCAGTTTATCCCAACGATGGCGCCGGTGAACGAGATCGTAACGACGGCGACGATTCCGGCGACTTACTCGCATCATACGTCGAACTATGTCTATTTCTCCAACTATCCATCCACGGAGACCTCGTCGACCTCAGCGGAGGAGGTGAAAACTCAAGGTTCGCAGGAGAATCTAGCCACGTTATTGAGAAAGGAAGGCCTCTTCGCTATGGCAAAATACCTGAGGCAGTCGGGACTGGATAATGTGCTGAACGAAACCGGTGAGTTGGATGTCAGTCAAACTTGATAATTTATTGTGTAAAATTAATTAATGGTATTTATTAATGATAAAAGAGTAGACTCTTAGTGATAGAAGAGAAGACTTTAAATAGTTTCTCATTTTATGAACAAAAATATGAATTTCGGTAACTTTCAAACTGTCTTACAATTTATCAAAAATATTAATAGAATAGAATTTATATGTCTAATATTAACAGAGAGAAACTTAAATGTAAGTACTTATTGAACGTCACGATTTTAAGCAAGAAATTCGAAGTCACTGCAATTGTTCTGGTGTTAATGATTTGACAAATGGTTCGTACAATATATTCCGCTCTATTATAATATTAACATAATCGCGGAAAAGCATGATTTATAAAGCAGAAATAGCGAAAAATCATTAATTAGTCATAAGTGACGATGCACTACGCGACAATAAGCGAGCTTTACGAAGAGTATTTCGTGTGAAGACGTTAAATACTACAATAAACGAATTAATTCTCTGCGCAACAGTGCAAGGACCGCCGCGGTCTTATTCAACAGTATCGCAAGGCGGGACACAACTTGCGTCAATGTTGTCGTGGACCAAACGGTTGTACAAATAATCCCCGTTGATGGCGAGGTAGACCGTGCCTCTTTGCACAATCCACCACCATTTGTACCTCGCGTTTCGCTTTTAGTCGTGCAACATTCGTCGGAAAAATTGTTCTCACGACTCGTTGCTTTAAAAATATCAAAGCTATTATTAGCCCTAGACAGACTCACTTATTTTTCTCATACGTGAATGACTCACTGGGGTGTCACGATACCCCAAACTTGTACCGCGTGTATAATATTTCCAGAATGTTCTTAGAAAACTTTATAATAGATATTTTTGTTTGTTGTTTAATAGGGAAGACGATAGTAGTCATCAATTTGCGGTAGTAAAAAAAAACAGTAAAAAAATTTCGAAAAACAAGAAAAAGAACCAAAAATTGGGCTGAAATGACTATTTTTATAAAAAATGCTGTAGTTTTTCATAAAATTCACCGATTTTAAAATTTCCAACGGATTTTGAAAGACGAATAGACAACCTTCAAGGGCATGTAAGCGATTTTTTCGTTTCTTAAAAAAAACATATTTCTTTGAACACATAGTAGAGGAAATGACGAAAAACTGTCGGATGGGAAAAATCGCAAGAAATGGAAAGTAAAACAGATTCTGTCGATTATTATTTATTTGAAAGGTAGTCAAAAGTATATGGAAACAGTAAAATAAAAGGTTTTAATCAGTTGCTGAGCAAAAACAGCACAGGGTCATTCTATGCTCGTCACAAATTGCACGACGGCAGCGTTCACAATACGTTTTAACTTTTCTGTCGGCTGCCCTCGGACAAAAGCTACAGCGTGAATATTTTTTTGTATTTGGGAGACTCCTTGGTGGTGGTGCTTGAATCTCCAGTATAGTCTCTATCAAGAAATGCAATTCGCGACGGAGGGTCGGCACACGCAGGCGTACCCGTAAGTGTGGTTCAATGAGACTTCTAAAAAGTTGTTTCAAAAATTCTCTTCGGACCAGGTTTGGATTTCCAATGTTGAAATTGTACAAGATCAACGCGTTGATTCCTCCTTGATCGAGCATTTCGTACCAGAAACGCATAGGCCACCGAAGGGTTTTCCTTGCTGTGGTGTACTCGTGGCACATTTGATCGAAGCAATCGGTGCCTCCCTTGGTATCATTGTAAAATGATATAATACTAGGCTTTTGCGTCTGCTGATCAACTTCTGCCTGCCAGTGCAAAGAAGACAAGAGCAACACGAATTTGTTTTTATTCGGTGTATATTTCACCAGCGTCTTTGTTCCATCGAAGAGAAATCGTGACGAATGCACAGGGTCTGCAGCTTTGAAGTGTTGAGGAATTTGACGTTTATTCTTTCTGAGTGTGCCCACCATCGTGATGGAATGTTGTGACAACATTCTATCGAAAATTTCTGTAGACGAGAACCAGTTGTCGCAAGTTATGTTACGCGAGATTCCGTGCAGAGGTTCTGTCAATTTCCGAATGTAATAAGACGGTACGGTTTCATTTTTTTCTTTTTCGACTTTTCCCACGTACGGTTCTGCGGTGTACATATAAAAAGTTCTCGAGTCATTGAGCATCACGATTTTAATGCCATATTTATCTGGTTATTTGCACGGTGATAGACTTTGAAAGGGCATCGTCCTAGGAAAGAAATAAACTGTTCGTCAACAGTGCAATACGTGTCTGGACAATAAAAACTAGTACATTTAGAGATGAAATCCTCCCAAATCTCACGGATCGGTGCAAACTTGTCCGTCTCTCTACGTGTAGATCTTGTCGTTTTATCGTCGAAGCGAAGCATTTTCAGGAGAAATGTAAATCTGTTGCGTGACATCGTGCAGCGGTAAAGGACAGGCCCAAAGTCATGGGACCACATATCTTCTAATGGCGTACTTGCAGTTTTCTGTAGACCGGAAAGGTACAGAACTCCAATGAAAGCCTTCAGTTCACATAGGTTCACATCTGCATACGTCGCTTGTGAGACAGCCTCACTTTCCTTAGTGTCACGATACCGCTTTATTTCTTCATTGGTGTGATGAACCACTTTTTCCAATAACGCGTCACTAAATAGTAGAGACCATGCATCGAGCGGACTTCTCACGGATTTTGCTTCTCCGATGGGACCAGGCAAAAACGTTCTTACATTGTGCTGATGATCTGCTGGCCTCTCCCGCGCTGTGGTGTACCATTCATGTCCATCTTTTCCAAGATAGATGCTTCGTCTACGGTCACGTCTTGAACTTGCACGAGAAGTAGGTCTTTTTCGCTTGTTGATTGACGGTCCAGCAGTATTTTCATCTTCACTCTGTAAATGAAATGTAAAGTAGTGTCCTAAACTTGAGCAGATATTTTTCGTTTTCAAAAGTTTTTGAATTGTACAAAAAAATTATCTTTTACCTCTGACCCTTCTCTAACTACAGTTTCTGTCGATGCTTCAAAAGGTACATCTTCAACGTCCTCTTCCGATTCCGAATCAGTCTGTGATTCTTCATTATCTTCTTCACTATCTGAAGGCAAGTCGTAGGCCGCAATTCGCTCCTGTTGCACCAAATTATCATGTACACTAGTAACGCTGCGCGTTTGGTAACGAACAGACATTTTCTGTAAAAAATTCAATTTATGTACTGCTATACATACGCCAATCCATCCATCCAGTTATACAATAAATTTAACAATTTGTATAACTAATATATATACAATGCTTTTTTTATCAATAAAAATTTTTTACATGAAAAACTTTTGAATACACCTAATCTAACCTGAAAACGCCAAAACGAGTCATTTTCACAAAAAATCTGAAATATACTTACTGTGGTAAATGTCGAGCGTAAATGACTCACTGGGGTGTCACGATACCCCAAACGATTTTCTTTTTCGGTTACAGCTGCTGCACGGATCTAACGCACTCGCTGAATCACAGAGGTCGATTGCCGGATGACTAAACTGAATTATGGTTAGGGTCTCGGTATGAAAACTAACTTTCCTAAGGCAGGGGCTTAATTTGGGCCGCAGGGGGAAGTGATCCGCGCAGTTCCTTGGGCCTAACGTACCTACGGCTTCCCGAGTTCAAAACACCGCGAACATTAACACGCAGTTACACTTACACACATACATACATATATACACTATCAGTTTGGGAATAGAGGAAAGATAATAGGAAGGATTATATAGATAAGAGGACAGATACAACATAGGTCAAGCATCGTTGTGTTATATGGCTCCAGGGTGGGGCCGAAGGCACTAAGTTGTTTAAGTTTCTCTCAACCGAGGGAACAAATCCCAAAAAAAAGGGGCTCAATTTGAATTTCGCGTGGGGTCCCGTAACACCCCAGTGAGTCTGTCTAGGGTTAGAGCGTTTATTTACGCATTTCCAACAAAATTGCATTAATAAAACTGAACATTTTTTTATAATTTTACAAATAACATATTTTAATAATCTTAACACTCTGTGTCTTTTGGAAAGTAATATTTTCAGATTCTCTAAATACGCAGAAAATATCAAAACTATTTGCGATTGAGTGTTAAGTTAACGAAAATGATCAATAAACGAGCGTATACAATGTATCGCAACACGACTTTCGATTACGGCATTTTCACTTTTAATCCGCGTCTGCCGATCGAATATCGAAACCTTAGAGAGGCAGATGGTGTCGAAGAGAAGTATGATTACGTAGCAGGTGTATAGTGCTGAGTGCGCGCGCGACAGGTGAAGTGGAGACTTTAATACGTACTTATGCGCTCGCCACCGAACTTTTGGAAAGCCACGGTAAAAAAAAAACAGACGAATATAACAACATCCGCGTGTCTCAAAAACAGAGTTCGGTTTAATTTCGACGCAGTTCAAGTCAATTGCGATCGAAATCAAGCGGATCCTTGCGGATTTCATTGGCTACGTTTACACCCAGCGCAGCGACCTGATCGCGGCCTGACCTATATTGTGACCCGAAGTAGGTCTAGTCATCATTCGTTTACACCGAAAGAAACCTAAAAATTGACGGGATCGTATTTGGGATCGCCCTGAATTGCAGCGAATCCGAACAAGCAAATGAAGCTTTTAAGACGCGTCGCGCTTGATCGCGCGCTTACATCGCAAATGATAACGGCCGATTTCAGGTCGGGTCACTAAAATACGCGACCTGATCTGAAGCCAGGTCCGGTCGTCTATCAACTGTTTACAGCAGGCGGGCTAAATAATTTAGGTCGAATTTGAGGTACAGGCCGCGGCCTAATTTCAGGGTGTAAACGTAGCCATTGTCGGAGGTAGCTGGGATTTTGTTTATGCGCAGAAGGATTTTCAAGACGATTTATTTCGGGCATCAACGTCGTGACGGACACGCACGTGGAATACGCGATCGATCGTCCTGGTACCGATCGTTCATTCACGCGCGTGTACGTGCAGTCGTTGGAAATTAATCGCTTCTCATGCTCCGCGCGCATGGCGTGTCGCCTCATCGGTTTTTCCCAGGGCGACGCGATTTCCGAGCCGATGCCTCTTCTTCCTCGTAAATAAAATCCGGCGCGGTGGGAGGGAACGACGAACAATTTCGCCGGATGAATACTGAATCGGCCGTACGTCGCACCTCCGCGATCGGCGTCGCGCACCCCTCGATGAGTACTCCTCATGACGTGAATACCAGTTACGAGCGACCGTGAGATCACAAAGAAAGAAAAAGGAAGCAGGAATAAAATGTTCGGAGTCACGTTTTTCTCCGACGCGTGCACCTGTCCCGAAAAGTAATCAAACGATTTTCCCGATTTTGTCCCAAGAGACGACGCTCCTTTATGCCGGGGGGTTGTAAATCGTGTCGCGGTACGGTGTCATAAAGGCCATAAAGCCATCCGGTAGGCTATAAAACAAATCCCGGTTCTTTGTAGTCGGTGACCCTTCCGGCCAAACTAGTTTCGGAGGAGCCAATTAATCTCGACGGGAATTGACTCGAATGACGATGGACGCATCAATCTCGATCGTATCATAAGACGAAGTCGAATCGCATCAGCAGAGATAACTTGACGTCGCCAATAAAAAATGGGTTTCACCAGATATCCTGGCAATCTGAGATTATTTTATCGAGAGACATTTTCCAGAGACTTTCGACGAACGACCTAAATTAATTAATTGATGATTTTTTTATTTTATAGTTGAACATGACTCTTAGAATTCTTGTTTTTTTATCCTCTCATAATTATTTGGTTGATTATCTAGGATATGCTAAATATCTTTTTGATAATATATACAGATCCCTTCTAAGCATAGTAATGATGTACTTGTGTCCTCTTGGACAATTCTGATAATGAGCTAACAAACAAAATAATATCATTAGAAGGTCAGAACTGCTTCCGGCAAGGGTTTGATCTAAAACTATTTTTTCTTTTGACTACCGTTATTATCTACAAAATATATGTATATGATTGATGACTAAGCCCAGATTAACCAAAAATAGGCGAAGTTCTTTATGTCGATTGCAACTACTGTTGACTATATCATGTTTTATCTTGAAAATATAGTTTTATATTTTCAACTTTTCTCAAAATTTTACATTCTGCTAATTCAAGCAAGTCTCCTCAAGTCATTCCTCGTTTCACATTTTTGTATCGATCGATATCCAATCCGTAAAGAATAAGGATCGGTAACCACCACTCTTGCACGTGAAGTATAGTGTTTCAATGTCAGTCGCAGGAAGTAACTCGATACAGTTGGCTTCTGGACACGTGCGGACGCTTAAGCGGGATATATCGGTCGCCGACCGGATGGGATTCGCACGATTAAGCGCTGAATCGGCTTCAACGATATCGACAATATCGGTATGAGCCAAGGATATTGATCCCATAAAACGTTTCTTAGCAAATGGGCGCAACGCATTTCACGAACGATTAGACACAACGTTGATTTATCAACTCGAGAAGATATTTGAATAATTCATTAATTGATGAAAAAAAATAACGGTCCGTTTATTCGGTATTGGTGTGGAAGTGAGCGAGACACTGCTCTACCGGAAGGCAGAAGGATCGACATGAGAATCACTGGGGGGAGCAGAAGGGCGCGTGCCAAGGGTTCGCATCTGCCGCAGTTGGTTTTACGTCCCCATGTCCCTTTCTGGAAAGGGAAGACCGCCACCATCAGCATCGCCGTCTCACGTATGTGAGTCTCTGGTTACAAATAAAAAAGAACGAAGGAAAGAAAAAGGGAGGGACGTTTCCGCAGGAAGCACCACCAGGATCCCTCTTTCGCCCTCTCATCTAACGTTCTCGTGAACGGCGCGGGCGAACCGCAGCGGCGGATAATCGTATGTGCGAGTCGTGTGCAATTATTGCGCTCGAAGGATCAGAGCGTAGACGTGGAGGATGGAGGTTTTTTTTTTACCTTGCGTAGGGTGATTTCGTATTGCCAACAATTTACCCACGCGCGTCCCAGAACGTTACAACCGAGTACGTACGTATTTCTCGGTGAATTACGCGAGTCGTAGCTAAGTGAACGCCGTGATTACTTATTAGCCGCACGTAACTAAGTTGGGCGCAAAAACGCGAATTGATCCTTGGCGAATCTCGCAAAAACTGGACGTAATACGGCAAATGAGATATCAGCGGCAAATGAGACATCGAGAGAAAAAAATATCACGTTACTTAAATAAATAATTCCGGAACAGAGCCATAATTTACATTTCTTTGTCGTTCGTTTTCACTATCTTAAAGATCAAAAGTTAAATTGGGTCGAAAAATCGAGTCTGAATCGTTTGAATTTTTCAACTTCTCATTTGCTGGCAAAGGAAAAATTCTGTTTTGTTATATATTTATGGATATGATCTCTTTTTATATTATACATTACAATAGGAAAAGATACGTTTAATAGAAGATTTTACATTTATACGATTTAATGATCGCTGAGCCGCGCGGACAGCCAATACATCCCGAAACAGTCAATACGTCCCTGTGCCGGGGCCCCGAAGGAAGGGGACCGCAGGTAAGCAGCTGCGAGCATCTGCAGGGGCAGCGCGGCAGCCGCGTGTTTAAATTAGTCCCGGCACAACTGTCGTGCGCGCAGCATGCATGGAAGACCGTTCTTGAGTTCGGTGTGTTGAAAATTGTATTAACGAAAAATCGTGAAAGAAACTAAGGCTTAATTCGCCTCGAATCGTCGGGATTTTTATCAGTACTCGCGAATACGACCGATTCACTTTGTTATCGTCAAAAATTAACTTTCCGGTAGGAACAGGAATCATCCGCGATAGGAAATCATAAAAATACTTTTTTTTTGGAACTTGCAAATTGCAATTAATTAATAATTAAGAGTTTAAGAGAATTGTGGTTAAATTTGAGCACAGTAGCTAAAAGATGATAGATTAATTCCGACAAATAGTGATAGATCGAGTTCGGCTGTACATATCTAATCGTATTCGATAAAATAAATTGAAAAAGAAACAAATTGATGGCCCTGGTAATAACGGTGAAGTAAACGGTAGAAGTCGCTTGATGATCGTATGAAGGATCAAGAAGGTAGAAAGAAAGTGGATGAAGATGTTGTTACTCAGGGTGATTGTGACGCTGGTCGCGTGCTGGATCGTCAAGTGCGATCTGTTGGATCTCTACGTCCAGCACATGGACGAGACCATGAGGACGATCCCGTACAGATATAAACGACATCCCATGGATCCTGTTGCCAGGAGAATAAAGAGAAGCCTCGAGGAGGACGAACCGTGGCTCAAGATCGGGAACTTCAAGAAGCAGCGACTGGATGTCGACGAGGATTGGTTGAAGCAGTGGAAGGCTAAGAGGAAGATTGTCCCTTACAAGAGCGACGCTTTGGATTATCAAAACAAACGGGATGAGAACCTGAATCCTGATCAGCATGAAATATTCTCGACGCAGAATTCGAAATACTTCGAGAAGACGTCGACGGTTCTTGAAAACGCTGCTGAAAATTCGCAGTTGAACGTCTCGCAAGATCCGATTGTTGAGGAAACGTCGGAGGATCGATTGACAATCGTGGAGAATCAGACCGACGTCGAAAAGTTCACCGTCGACGTCTCTCTGAAACCCGAGAAAGAAATTTCGGAGGAAAACTGGAATGATTCCGAAGAGATGGAGGGCGAAGATAACTCGCAGTTCGAGATAATCAGCGAGAACGAGAAGATCAATCCGAAGCCGTTCGTCGAGTCGAGTTTCAAACGGACGCCAAAGGGTAGCCGGGTGCCGAAGAAGTATTTCCCGGAGAAGCCGGCCAAGGACGCGCGAGGAGCGAAGGATTACATCAAGGACGAAATAGCGACGAGGTCTAGGAGGAACGCGGACCATGAAATTAATGAGGGCATATCTAGCACCAGGTCGTGGAGATTCATCAGGTACGAGAGACTGGACGATAACGGTGACGTGATCCTCGAGTGGGATCCTTCGGACGACGAGGAGGTGATCTTCAGGGTCACCGCCAAAACCCTGGGCTACGTTGGTATCGGTTTTAACGAGAAGACCAACATGAAAGGCGCCGACATCCTGCTCGCCTGGGTGGACGATCACACTGGCGCTGTCAATCTACTGGTAAGTCAGTCTCCTGCGAGATTCTCCTACCCTCGATGTCCCCGATAGTCGTTGATCTATAGGAGGGCGACCGGTTATCCGATCGATAAATCTCGATGCCCGAAAAGGTGTTCAGGGTGATTCCCGTACAAAAAAGTATCGAGGCTACATAACTTCGATCCGCTGGCCAAGTCGAACTATACGTCTATATTATCGAGCCCTTGCAGCTTGCAGCGGTCTCTTATATAATCTGTCGCCTTAATGATGTTAGATAACGAAACAGATTTCTGATTTCAACATTATGCATTTTAACATCAGCGTTACTCTAAAGCGGTTTCTCCTACGATAATTGATTTTCTCGGGGCACAATGGTCCTTTCGATAATTAACTTAAGACTAAACGAATTAATTTAGAAATCTTTGTAAAACGATTTTCCTTTCCGTAATTATTCACGCTTGACAAGCGACAAACTATTTTCACACGACCGCGACGCGGTGAAATTAGCGCGGTCGTCGCGCAAAAAGAGATTTGCGTAGGCATGAGAACACGGGCAAGGATTAATAAAGCGATCGCTGGCTAAGTAGACGTCTAATGCATCGCCCGCGCCGTCGTCATTCAGCCGTGTGGGAAGGACTCGTTTTCTTCTTATCTCGCCTATCGATTGCGTCTGTACCGTGGACCTATATCGCGCGGAATCAACGCGGCTTCTTGCTCGACGCATTTTTCTTCGTGAAGCATCCAGTTTTCCCTGTGAGTCACTTCAATGATAAAATCAAGGCATAATTTCCAGAGTCGTTACAAAGATACGCAGTGAAGGGATAAAAGTAAAAGGGCATTCCAAGATCCTTTGGAATTAACCGGTTAAAAACAATTTAAAAAAATTCTTGATACGTAACCTTGCAAGGATATATTTTTAATTAAAAATATGATAATGGATTTGCTTAAGTATAGAGAAAGTGAGTCTCTAAAACTTAGTCTCTAAAACTTTCAATGACATAAATAGTTATGTAATATTAAACATCAGTCGGATGAAAATACGAGGTCTCAAGTTCTCTTTGCCTATGACTCATGAAATGTTCGAGCGCGAGGAAAAGCACACGACGAAGAAACTGACTCCCCGGCTCGATTTCGCGCCGAAGCAGCCCTTCACGAGGGATCCGAGACAGTTCGAAACCTGTCGGCGCGTATCTCTCTCCGGCGAAGGGAGCCGGCGAAAGGCCGCGAAGCCGGGGAGATGGTACAAAAAGGGGGCGACAACAAAGGGGAGGACGAGGAGAGCAGGAGGAAGACGGAGAAGAAGAGGCACGACGAAGAGATGAAACGAAGGAAACGAAAGGTGGAAAAAGGAGCTAAAGAAACGCGAAAGCCGGGGAATTAAAGGAAGATTAAGAAGGCGGTTGCAGCAGAAAGGGAGGTCGAGGCAGCATCTTGAAGGACCTGCGAGAGATTCCAGAGGAGAAAGGGACTCCAGAAGAGGAGAGGGAGGGGGAGAGAGAGAGAGAGAGAGAGAAAAAGAGAGGTAACAAAAGAACTATCGTGAGTATCTCCCTCCTCCCCCGAGCCGCATTTCTCCGCTCGAACGACGGAATCGCTTTCGAAGGGGAAGTCCGCTCGCGCAACCGATCCGTATAATGAGAAGCGTTAATTAACGCGACGTCGTAGTCGATGAAGCCATTTTAGTTTTCGTCCAGGTGCATCGGCCACGCCGGGCCCTTTTAACATTCTCTTGTATACAAAATACGTGTGACGGAAGACTCGCGACGAGAAAAAATTACAGGTTCACCTAAATAACAAAATTGATCGACAAAAAAGGAATAATATACATATATATTATTATTATATAGGGCAGAGTAATAATTGACTTGACAATTAAAATTTCTGAACAGCAGCACGAGACGTTTTAATTGACGATCAGGTACTAGAAAGCCGGCGAAGGACTGAACGACGTAGTTCCACGTTCCAGAACCTGCTTCGGCCCGGACCCTCTACTTCCCCGAAATCCTAATCTTAATTAAATTTATATCCATTACGCCTGACGACGCCCGGTTGCGCCGTATCGCCACGCGAGGAATTCCTCCCGAGAGCAGGGCACGTCGTCCCCTCCGTTCAACACGGAGGCTGAAATCGCGGAATCTACTCGGCGGCAGCTTCTTGTACTCGACTTCGACTTCGTAACAACATTTTCTTCCTCCTCTTTTTTTTCTACGCCGCAAGACGAATTGATTCTACTTGCCTAGGGGCCTATCGAGAATCGTCCAGATCGCAAAGCGACGAAGATTTCCTTCAGCAAAAGTATCCTTCCCTCCGGTTTTAATTCGCGCCTCGTCTCTCGTCCCATTGAGAGAGGGAAGATTAAAACGAGAGTCACGCGATATGTATCCCGGCGAGTTTTAAATCTAAACCAAAGTGAAGTGACGCCGAGGGGACCGCCTTTCCATCGATCCCGAATGTTCGGGTCTATTTACCTGATCCTCGTTCCGGCGACATGAGGGTTGGGGAAAAAGGGTGAGAAGAAGGAACGACGAGGGAAGACGAGGGAGGGTGGAGGAGGAGAGGGACTGACCCGAGAGAGAAAGAAAGGTCGGAATAAAATTAACGAACGTGGCTCCACAACGGGCGAGATAACGTCGTGATAAATTTACGTCTGACCGGCGCCGCGGCGGCCTCTCACTGCGCGTTTCTTCGGCGTATACGATCGATCTACCCTGCTCGTGCCCTTCTTACCTTGATGAATTGTAAATCTCTCGATGCAACGGATCGAGGCTGATCCTAGGTACCTCATCAACGGGGATATGCTGCATGCTGCGGAGATAATTCATGTAAATTAACAGAAACGTACAGAAATTGTTATCGAGTTCTCTTCACTCATAGCAAATCATAGTAATGGATAGCAAAGTGCTGATTTCTGCTACAGACTTCATTTCTAACTTATCTATACACTGTTAAATATTAAAGAATAAAATTTAAATCAGTACTTTGAGTTAAATAACATTTTGTTATTTTTAACTATTATGTGTGTTCAAATTTATTATTTTAACACAAAACAGTATTATTTTAACATTATTGGTTTAGTTAAATTAACGACATATTGAATAGCGGTGGCGACCTATAGGAATAATTTAAAATGACTCAAATTGAGTATAATTTGACTGCACTAAAAATTTAACAATGTATGCAATTTTAGGTAGAACCTTTAAATAAATAATTTACAAATTATTACATATGTAAAATTATTATTGATTAAATTAACTTTATGTCACAGTCGCAAATCGACATATCGCTCACACGAAACAGCAATTTCGAAACGAAGATTTTTAATCGCAAGTTATAATCGCGCAGCGGCCCCCCGTCGAGGCGACAATTTGTTATTTGCCAGTACACACGCGCATACACGTACGTATCCACGAGATGTCTTATAACCGCGTTTGACAAATATCGCTATACGTGCGTACCTGTTGCACTGACGAGTGATGCACTTGCATGCATTCGGATTCAGACGCCCCGAAGGTGGCGGGATGTGCCGGCGGCGAAGAATACACGCACGGTGTGTGGATATAAGGATTGCGTACGTGAATTCGCGCGGACCGAGTGTGGTCGTGTGTGAAGATCGGCGGCGAGAGGGCGAGGGGAAGGGCCCGCTGGGTACGCCGGGCTTGGAGTTAGGTCCGAAGGGGCCCAGTCAAGGCCTCCAGACATCGTCGACGGGGGGGCCGTGTGCGAATCTTTGAGCATCGCTACCGAGAAGGACGAAACGATGGGTCCTGGGCCCGATGAACGAGCTGGCGATGTTGTATACATATCGTATATGCGATACCTCGGGCCCTGAAGATCCCCAACATCACTCGAAGTAAGTACTCTTTTAATGAGTTCTGCCGATTAAAAGTGAGCGAGAGTACGAGAGAGATATTTGATTTAAAGCGAGAGAAAGAGAGAGAGAAAAACAGCAGAAAGATTAAACGCGAAATCAGATTATACATAAATCAAATAAAGAAAATAAAAATCCGAATGCTGCCGTCGAATCCTTCGCTCAATCAAGATCGTCCCAATCGAGGAGGATCCGCGAAGGTCAAAGTGGCCGCGTCGAATAATTAATTAATCGCCATTAATTCACGATGACGCGGAGAAGAGTCTCTCGCCGGCGAGGCCAGGAATGAATGGAGGGCCCTCATCGGCAGCCAGCGCGACAGAGAGAGGCCTTAAAGACGGCTGCTCGCGTCCGTCCGTCGTCGCGTCGTCGTCCAGCGTGACCGACAATGCGTGCGCGTACACGACGATTGCGATCGTAATTTATTACCGCGCCGGGAAATACGAGTCGCTGCGCACCGCATATACGAGTGAATCTGAAATGCACGTAATCTGCGATCCGTCCATCCCTTTGGTCCCAGGGGCCGACGGGTCCGTCCAGAACGTACGCGGGACGGACAGTCGGACAGTCGAGCGCAACGGTGCATGAATGGGGCCTCTCTTCTCCCCTTCCCGTCTCCCATCTCCTCCACCTACCCGATTTCGCTGCGATTTTTTTCTCATTATCCTGGACGATCCCTCTTGCTCGTTTTCTACCACCGGCCAACACGTTTTCGTCCTTTTCCAATCCCACTTCGCGTTTGTCGTCTCTCTCCCCGCGCGGAGATACTCGGCCCGCTATCTTCTGACAAAGCGCAGCGTACATGCCGAAGAGACGCAAGAATAAAATCCTTAATGCATCTTGGATGATAGCTAGATAGCCGGTGATCAATGGTTATCGCGTCGCGTTTAAGGATGATTATGCAGAAATAAAAAACAAAGAAGTGAAAAAAGTCGCGGTTAATCCAGCAATACAAAGCAGCTCTTGCAATTGATTGTTGCTAATTAACGTCATTATATACGAGGATAAAAATTATTAATATATCGCCTCAAATTAATCCATAGGAAGAAGCTAAACGAGGCAAAAAAGTTGAGAGACCATTTTTAACTGTGGTCAGAGACAATTATAGACATGTGGTAGCTCGAGGGGTGCAATAAAAATCCGTCGCACCGGTAGCGTGTATTAATAGCGCGATTAGCGGCGCGGGAAAGGTGTGGATGTGGAAGAAGAGTAGGTAGGTGGAATGGCGACTGTGCAATTTGTATACAATATATATATATCTCTCTCTCGAAATGCCCCGGAGGTGGGTCAGGCAGCTGCTGCTCGACTTTATCGCATCGCTGAGCCGCGCGGCTGAAGCGTCAACGAGGTGTCGTTTACGCCAGTGACTGGTATACGATACGGTTCATCCTCTCCCAGGCGAAGAGGAGACCAGGAATTCGCCAGAAAATTTGTCCTATCTCTTTCGTCTTCGCACTAATCATCGCTTCCTCTTCTTTCGCTTTTTCTTCGTCGTCGTCGTCGTCGTCGGTGCAGCACATCGTAGTCAGTTCTTATGCCGCTTTATCTCGTTCCGCGCGTTACACCGCGTTATACTCCTCGCGACGAGAAAGAGATGAAAAGGGATTTCAGACGACCGGGAGAATATATCATGGATTAAAATTCATCTCGTACACGGTGTGGCGCGCTTCTTTGAGCGTAGTGGGTCATTCTTCTCGTAACAAGCAACCTCAAGTTAACATTTGCATTCAAAGATCTTGCAAACATCCAGAACTAACGATCTGGCTTAAGGAGCGGAATTTGATCTAAAGTTTTTATTTAAAAATACGTAGCGAAAGTCAACATCTGATAATAGTCGTATCGATTTTACCGCCGAAATTCATCGCACCTCCTTAGCCTGAATATAACGGAAAAGAAGGGGCCCAGAGAAGGGTACCTTGGTCGGAAGTATCGATTGTGAAGTTAGCCAAGCTGATATTCGATACGGCGAAGGGATTTCTGTGCATTATTGAAAAACGAAGAGCGAGGCGTTTATTAGCATTTCCGGCGTCAGAGCCGACATAATCCAGCGTATGATTTACGATTCCCTCATCGCGGAACCGGTCCACCCGGGCCAAATGAAATACCGTCCGCTACGCGCCATTTGTCCAGTCTTGGTGAACTGCTCTTCGGCTACGTACCTGAATCATCGTTCATTTCTTACCGGCCGCGGCGCGAGAAATCCGCGCCGATCACCATTCTGTTTCTCTCCTCTCGCGTAATCCGAGACCTCGCGTTTTTCGCGAGGTCCCGGCAACTTTGCAACAGCCGTAACAATCGGCCATTGACGGTCCCCTTGAGGAACCCGCGGACCCCGATGCTGGGGTATTAATAAAAAAACTTGCAATTATAACACCGATGCGCGGAGACATTCGTAGATTCCGAACTATTTAAAATTATCGGGATCCTCCACGGTTATTCTCAATGTACCCAAGTTCGGCTCCTGAAGATCGTTACATATAAATCTGTCGATAATTCCTTAACAATAATCTTTACGATATACTGCACAGAAAAAGAGAATATTTTTGTTTTGAAAATATCTTTAGTTTCAATGTGGAATTCTTGAAATGAGATTATATTGTGTTGAACAAAGATAACTTGCTTCAATAAAGTATTTTATATAGTTCAACTGAGAAAAAAAGTTAAAAAGTTGAAATTTTTATAAGAAGATTATAGATTGTTACTTATACTAAGTTTTGAAGAAAACACTCCTTTTTTTCTGTGTGAGATCTCCGTCTCTCCATTGGATATATCCAGCTGATAAAAACTGATAAGGAAAAGGAGCGCCCGGAGGATCGTGGGATCTTTCATCCGTTTCTCTTACAAATTATAAGAACCCGAATAGAGAATAGCTTGAACCAGAAAAGGAGAATAGCTTGAATCTGGATGATTCTGGAGTCAATGTTCTGTATAAGTACGGAAACCTCTCTCCTCCCGATCTCTCTCTCTCTCTCTCTCTCTTTCTCTCTTTACTTTCTGCCATGTTTTTTGGCCGTACCAGTTATCCGTAACATGTAGTGGCGCGATGAGAGTTACGGGGCTCCCCTTTTTCGTGTCCTGGCTTGCCCTCCGGGTCCAAAAACAACTCAGCTCAGAAAAGAAGAGCAAATTAGCACTGTTAGTGGCCGAACCACCGCGAAACTGGTTCGCAGAAGCACTCACGTACTCCAACGAGACTCGTCTAGTTCGGACCAGCGACTGTTTTGAGGTTCCGAAAGACCGCAGCTTGAGAACTTTGTATTGTTTTCGAGAAATTGAAAGAGAGAGAGAGAGAGAGAGAGAGAGAGTGTCTCGAGTTCTATCTAAACCTTCTAAACGTGCTTTATGTAAAAATAATTATTTCTTTAATAATTTAGCATTATATTAAGTGTTTCTAAATTAGGTTTTTTTTAATTATATAATATAAAATATTAATAATTTTTTAATTGATCTAATTTTCATCTTTAATGCGATGCGTTGTCGATTTCACTTGCAAAATAATTACGGGCAAGATACGTACAATTTTAAACGCGACGCGAAACTTTACTCGGCCGTTAATAGCGAGCCTCGATCTCTTACGCGATTTTACGTCTATCGGCACGATGAGTAAGGGCAGAAATTCCACGTGCGATTAAAGCATTAAACGCAGGAATCGTTAAGCGGCCCGCCGAGTAAATTGCGGGGGACGCATGCACCCTCGAGTGCCCGGGTGAGCGCCCCCACCGACGACGAGAGCGGGAGGGTTTTACCACCGCATTTTAATTCGTTGATTATTATTCCGCGTAACCGCTCGTAAAACCGGCTACGATGAACCTTAACGACTCGCTGCTCGTAATTGTGCGTAACCGCGTGCGAGCGCCTCCGACGCGCGACGCCGCGCCGCGCCGGGTTCGCGACACGTGAGAACCGGGTCGGAATCGCGACTAAAAGCTCAGTAATAATAATTTCCTCCTGAAAAAAGAACGAAGTAGACCAATTCAGAATACAGCCTTTATTTTTGCTCGCATAAATAAATGTTCATTAGAGAAGAGATTAAGTTAATACTAAAGTACTGAAGTATGATAAGAAGCCAGCAACATATCTTTCCATTTAGATAAATTAATTTTTTTCATAAATTACACAAATATATTTTATTAAAAGCGAAATTGGTTTATCCATTTCATCTTCACGATGGTGTAATCAAATTATGTCTGTGGTCTACCGCGATAAATCTGTGGGCGATTCGCGCGAAATTTGTCGCGACCGCTACGCCGATTCCTTGTGGGGTTCCCGAAGGACACAGAGCTCTCCTTTATTCCTGCCTGAGGAAGGAGCTGGTCTTCGCTACCAGCTGCTGCTCTGCCAGGTGGTAAAAAGGAGATTCGGCTGTAGGAAGAAGGAGGAAAATACAGAATGTATGCGAAGGAGAGAAAGGGAAAGAGAAACGGAAAGTGCGGTTGGTTTCACCGACGGGTTTGAGAAGAAGGAAGGGGCGAGAGGGAGAAAGATGCAGAGAAGAGCGAGCCGAGCAAAAGAGGACAGTGGTTGAGGGAGAGAGAGGAGGACTAAGGGAAGGCGACCCAAATGCACACACGCACACACATATATATATATATATATATACACAAACATGTACACATATAACATATACATCGTGAAGTGCAAGAGGAAGAAAGAGAGAAAGATGGGCGAAGAAGAGGCCACCACCAAAACACCTGGCGAGCATCCTTCTCCTAGTGGCGCCTCTTTAGAGAAATTCCTTCCTTTTTCTCGCCAGGACTACGAGGACCCATGGGAACCACGTTTGTAGCGCACAAAACGGCAACGCAGCAGCGTTTACCTTTTTTGTGGGCGCTGCATCCATATCGCTACCGTGGAAAAACATCTTACGAAAACGCTCGCAGTCGGGATTTCGAGACGGTCGTCGTCCTGAAAGCCGGCGTCTCTCCGAGGCGTGCATTGTGCAGGACGAAATCGCGGAGGAATCCCGTAACATCCTGTTTTCATCTCTCGTCCGAGCGTCATTCGAGATCTTTGACGAGCAATCTTAATTCTGATCTTAATCCCGATATGAATAATATCTGACAGGCTGTAACAATCCGTGGTGTATCTTTTCACGATTTAGATATTTTTAAAAACCCTTCAGAAGAACTTAAGAGCGGTCCTGATCCCCTCACATCGCACTCACATCTTTTAATCTCGCATTGCGACAAATAAATAAAAAATAGATGTTCGCGCGGTGAGAAGGAATGTCTCAGCTCTGAAACGTTTCTCGTGAAGTGTCTCTCGTGGGGAAAAGATTCGTATTATCGCTCAAGGATCCGTATCTCTCTCCCCCTCGTCCCGAGGAACGCCTCGCGAGCAGAACGCGCGTGTGACGCAAGCGGAGAAGCCTCTCAGAAGATTGTCGGAGGAAGCGGTCGCCGATCCGTGACGTCACATCCGCCGAATTAATTTTCCGGCGTGTATGCCTTCTTTCCGGCGGATCGAAGATGCCCCTCGATGGCTCGAGCCTCTTAAATCTTGATCATCTAAACTGCAATCTCATCTGCATCTAAACTGCGTTTCTGTTTTTTCTCGTCTCTTTGTTGCGTCGATGAGTCGTCGATTCGAGAGAACTAATGACCCTTAAATATTTGGCCCCCCGCCGGGCATCGTACACAATTATTCGCGCCAGGATTACGGTAATGACATCGTCAACGGGTGCATTCGTTATCCTGCGTTTCCGCGAGGAAACCCGTTTCTAAATCGAGGACCCGGGAGACGACTTCCTCATTGTCGGTCTTCGTGACTCACAGTCGCAGAAAATCAGGTGGCTGCGAGAGCCGTATATAGCTCCACCGGATAGTTAGCATAATATTTTCGTCTAACGATCGAGCCACTTTGTGGTATTTTTCACCCCGGCGCGGTCGCGATAATCCAGCGTGGGAATCGAGAGCGTTTCCTACTTTGTCTCTTTTATCAAATCGCTATGCTAGTCGCGACACTCAACTGGTTCTCAGACGTACGCAAACTGCCCAAACGTGTTTGGATTTGTCCCCGATAAATTGACGCCCGAGATAGCGCGCGAATGGAACGAATATTGTCTTTATACGGTTCAATCTTACGGTGTGGTAGTGTACTCGCGCGATGCTGAAAGAAGATCCGATAAGACGAGCATGTATTAAAGTAATGGATCCACATTCACCGTCAGCCGCGTCAAACGCGATAACGGCACCGTAAATTAAATCTTCGACTAATTGATATAAAATCTTGCAAAGTAAAAGGGACCAGGGAATGTAAAAAACAAATTATGATTAGCGCGAGAGTCTCGCTAATCGGACGAATGTTTCGTTCTGGAATATCAAATTTTGAATAACGACGGAATAAATTAGCAGCGCTCTTAGGACGCTCTCAGACCTTTTTAATCGCCGAACAACGCTAGGGCTGTACTAATTAACCCGATGGCGATGAGAATATCCGGGCACCATGAGAAAACCGTCTCGCGAACTTCGTGAGAACGCACTTGAACCCGACGAAATAGCGATACGACTCTGCCGCTCCGATCGAGATAAAAAAAAGATTCTCGCAGCCTTCCGGGAAGATTTATGCACGCGTATTATTATGACACTCGGCCGGTCGGGTTGTTCCTCGCGAACTGATTGTAATTAAAATCTGTTTGTTTTCACTCGAAGATAAAAAATCATCTATTAACTCTGCACATCAGTGATTCCAGGAAACACAAAAATTATTTCAGTCTGCTGGATTTGTACGTATAATTATTTAATATTAAACATAATTTTTCCTTTATCGGTTTAGAAGTTAAAGTTATTTACGATCTGAACTGGATCTTGGTAGCCTAATAAAATTTCTATATATGTATTTTCTTTTTTGTATCTATACTGTTAAATATTAAAGGATGATACCAATACCTTGAAAGAGTTAAATATCATTTTATTATTTTTAATCATGTCAAAATTTATTATTTTACGAAATAACCTCTGTATCTTTTATGCGAAATATTTCCCTTTGGACCAACGGCTTAACGTCTCTTTCCGAAAGACTTAAACTGACAAAAGTATAATTTAACACTACGAATTTAACACTGTATATACTGAAAATATAAACAACATATAAATAATTCTTTTCTTAATTTTGCAATTCTATTCTTGACTTACCTATATTTGATTTACTTATTGGCCTCACACCATATTTCTGATGATATTTGCAAATCCGCAATTAAACTGAAAGAGACGATTAAAATTATTCACGATAATACGCGCCGAATAAAATTTCAACGGCACGAAGGCGATAATTCTGCGGCGGGGTGCGAGAGTGTGTAATTTCAAAACGGGCCTCGCAGAGACACGAACACTTTGTGAATCGTTTTACGCGTTAACGAGCGTCTGCCCTCCCGCTTCGCATTTTCCACTGGTTTCTCGCGATGTTTTGAGAGAGACAGAGAGAGAGAGAGAGAGAGAGAGAGAGAGAGAGAGAGAAGGGCGCGCCTATTATCGTTTCCTTTCTGCACGTGCTCGTTACGAGGCGCGTAGTACTCCACCGGGCATGACGACGCTCTCCGGCAATTATTCGGATTCATTACGTGCAGGAAGGGGACTTCCCTTCAGGAGCCCCGCTACACGCCTCGCACGTACAAACGTCAGCGGGGCGCTCCACCGTAACCGGGGCCCAACGGACCCAAACGCCTGCGGCTGGCCGCCCTTTACTCGCGTGCGCTACCACATAGCAGCTGGAAAATCAGTTCCCTTCCTCTCTTTTTCTCTTTTCTTATTTTCGAAGCGCAAGACGCCTTATCGCCGGCCACTGAAATATATCGGTCCGTGATTTCGCACACGTTCGTTCTTCATAAAATTCGGACGCAAGCTGTTCCGGAGTCCGAACCTATTCGCGCAGAGTCGACGAATTCCGGGCTGACTTTAGCTCAGCGAAATAATAGAGGATAATCTGTCATCGACTTAAATGTAGTAGCCGCTAAATGCCTTCCCTGTCAAGTTTTTATCAAAATTGACTTCAGATCTTAATTTACAGCCTTGAAATGAACTCTTTAGTGGCTCATAATTTTTAATTCCGGGCCACTAATATCTCAATTTGTTTTTGTTACGGGAATATTGATTTCCGAGTTTATTAAAGAACTTATAAAAGGTATATACTCCGTGTATAATCGCGGCGTGAATAATTTTATGAAATGCATCAACATATTCTCTTTTTTATAACGCGCGTAAGATGCGTCACGTTGGTGGACCGTGGACGAAAGCCACGCCATAACAAAGAATGACGAAAGTTCATCGTACTTTACTCAAGCAAAGGTAAAAGAGAAAGTAGGTAAAGATGGAGAGACGAATTGTGTCGGGTAGAAGGGCCTAAAGTCCCAGTTCACCTCGGTTGCGAACACCTGGCGTTTACCTGACCCGATAGAGCTCTCGATCTCTCGTCCAATAGCGAGGGAGCGAGTTTCGGGGCCCGCGGGGCCCTCGTTTCGACGAGTACGTTGAACCCCCTCTGACAATTCTAACGTCTCTCTCTCCTCCCTTTCGTGTTTCAGGACTCGCACGGTATCGAGGAGATGAACGCCGCGCCGGTTACTGACGTGTACCAGGATGTCCAAGTACTCGGCGGCTCGCAAAACGAGACCCACACCATTGTGACGTTCGCCAGGAAGTGGCAGACGTGCGACCCTCAGGATCGTCAACTCTCGGTAATCGCTGAGACGGAATTATAATTATCTTATAATGTTTATATTAACATTTTTGTCACGCAAATACAGGTCTGGCTGATCTTTCAATTCTCAAGCAATGTGCAAGATGTTAATTAAATAATATGTTACGTTGAACAATTGTAGCAAATTGAAAATAGGCCAAGAAAAAAAAGTATTGTAGGAACGGATGATTGGATTCACTGCCTAGAATTAAGATTTGCCGCGAGCGAGCACCGCAAGGTGCATTTCGGGCATCACTTCAAACTTAAAATAAATCTTATAAACTCTGTGGCCTGCGGGGGCTTCAAATATTCTACGTAATTGAAAGGGGTCATTCTCGGATGCCAACGGTGATTCGCAAGCGCGCATTAACGCAGCGAGGGCCGGGAATTTATCGCGCCTCGCTAACATCGAAATTACCTTCCGACCTCTAATCCGCTACTCTGTAATTAAAATGCGTGCAAAGAAAGCAAATCTCGCCGTGCATATCTCGTCGGCCAAACAGAGTCCTTTAAAAGGGTCCGAAGAAGAGAGAAAGAGAGAGAAGCGTTGTCCGAAAGATTTACAGTATAACTGTCGCGGCTCCGTACAATTCGTGGAGAACCCTCTTTCGATTTATGCTCGGAGGGAGGCAGGGGCCCCGCGGCTTTAAGAGGCCGTAGGGCCCCGCAGTCTCAAATTCCCGCGGTGGTATTTAGGCGTTTAGCATGCCGTCTGTCCCCTTTCGCCGTGGCACGATCCTCCGGCGGTCAACGTATTCGATTTTAATTGCAGTCACGCCATTATAATACTTTGACAGAGATATATATATTATTTACCGGAATATAATAAAACAGAAAAAAATAAAACAGGACGCTGTAACTCGAGAATATTTTTGAAACGCAATATCGATGATTATTGTCGCTTTAACTGGCGAAAATCACTTTTAGAGCGACACCATCAGGGTACTATGGGCCCTGCATGACACCGATCCCGAATTAAACACGGCGGCGTGGCACGGGGATAAACGAGGCGGAAGGGCTCTGAGGCTGAAGACAGCTGCGGGACATTCGCCACCGCGAGAAACTCGTAATATACGACACTGGGACGTAAAGCTTAATCAGGTAAACTGGTAAAAGAATAAGACACCCTCTTTCCTCAATATTCTTGTAATTTTTCTACCAAGTTCAGATAATTAACGGCGGTTTAGATAATTACTTATATTCATTATTCTAACAAAATGAGAAGCCAAAGACGAATAAATAGTTGTATTATGGATATTTCAAATTCACGATTAATTTAATTTAATTCCGAACCGCTTTCGCCATTTTCTTCATTCCGCGCGCGTCTTGATGAATTGTGATTTAACGATGTTTCCGTTTGACAGTTTGAGGTGGACAATACGGACACCGTCTACTGGTGCAAGATCTTCAAAGCCTCCTCGTTGAAAAAGAAACACCACATGATAGGGGTAAGTACGCGGCGATGCAAATTCGCGCTAACAGGTTTCTCGAGTAGACGCGGACCTCTCGAGAATAAGTCCCGGCGTTGTGATGGAATGTAAAGGCCGGGCCTTATTCGTATGTGGTTCACGAATCACGGTCATTCATGCCGGACGTCGTATGGGGTAGACGCGCGCGTCGTTAGAATAAAAAAAAAGAACCGGAATGATGTCACTGCGCGTATCGAAACGTTCGTCGACTATCAATGGGAGAACGATCGCGGGAAAAACGATCACGATCGTTCCCAGGATCTCGCCACGACGTTCTAACGGCGGGCCCAGATCTTTCGACGATCTCCCATGTCTCGACGAACGTAATCTTTCCTGAACTGAAGACCTCGAGAGAGATCTCTCGCGCAAATTTCAAATCGCCTAATCCGAAGCGGAGCGATTTTAGGCATCTCGAGCTTATGCATTATTTATGCATTTCAGTACACCCCGCTCGTGGAGAAGGCGAACGAAGGTCTGGTCCATCACATAATTCTGTACGAGTGCGCGTCGACGGCACCGATCCTCGGGGAACACGCCAGAATCGCCGGCGCCCGCTGCTACAGTCCGACAATGCCGCGAGAATGGGACTCGTGTCTGCAACCCGTCCTCGCCTGGGCTCGTGGCAGTAAAGGTAAATTATCTACAAAGTGCAGGCAGATTATTGTCAGCCAAGTCTTTTCGGCCAAATAATCTGCACAAAATTCCCCACGAAGGTTCAGAATGTCAAAATAAAGCCGACGAAATCGACCTAGATCCT
Source organism: Temnothorax longispinosus (assembly GCF_030848805.1). Taxonomy (NCBI): domain Eukaryota; kingdom Metazoa; phylum Arthropoda; class Insecta; order Hymenoptera; family Formicidae; genus Temnothorax; species Temnothorax longispinosus. The sequence continues at coordinate 12,148,705 of NC_092369.1, forward strand.
GTTCGCATTAAGAAAACTTTCTTTTTTATTTTTTTGTTCTTTATAATCTAAAGACTTTCTTTAATTTTATAAATAGTGTAATTGTAATATAATCGTTTACCATTGTGTCACGCAGGGGAATGGATGCCGGAGCACGTCGGTATACCTATAGCGGAACACGGCGACAGCTCGTACTACATGCTGGAAGTCCATTACAATAATCCGAGCATGAAGAAGGTGACCGACAGCAGCGGCATAAGACTTCACTTGACTCCGAAGCTTCGTCCTCAAGAAGCGGGCATTCTCGTGGCCGGCATAGCGGTGAGTCCTCTTCATGTGATACCCCCGAAGCGACAGGAATACGCCACCGCCGGATATTGCACTCCGCACTGCACCAACACGGTAATTGAAGAGTTACAAGATATTCAATTATGCCATTCGCAGGAAAGATATTATAAATAATATCTTTTGTATACTAAATTGAAGTGTTTTATATTAAATTAAATATTAAATTGAAGTAATGAAGATATAACTTTACAATCTTTGTTGTGTATATTACTGTAATTTCTGGCATTTTTCAGAATTATTACATTTCCAGACTTTTATTGCGGTATACATATTTATACTAAGAAATAACATAAAATATAATAAAATAAAAACGGGTGTAAATCGAAAGAAATAAAGTTGATATCAAATTCTATTTCAGATGTTCCCTGAGGACGGTATCAACGTCGTATCGGTTGTCTTGCACTCGCATTTGGCTGGTCGGCGTCTGAGCCTGAAGCACATTCGACAAGGTAAAGAGTTGCCGATGATAGTCCAGGACAATCACTTCGACTTCAACTATCAGCAATCTCACACCCTGGAGAAGGAAGTGAAGGTGCTGCCCGGTGACGAGCTGATTGCAGAATGTATTTACCAAACTGTGGACAGAAGCAGGCTGACTTTAGGCGGCTACGCGGCTTCCCAGGAGATGTGTCTGGCATTCATCGTGCATTATCCCAGAACACCTCTCGCCGCTTGTTATAGTATGACGCCTGTCAAGGAGCTCATCAAGACTCTCGGCATAAACAGCTTCCGGGGGATGACGATAGACTACTTGGAGAAGATGTTCCTAACGAATGGGTGAGTTACCTCATGCGGGATAATGGGAATTTTAGGACGTTCCATAAGATCTATTGTTATATCAATTATCACGAAAATTCTTTAATTTAATTCGTACATTATATCTGCAGATTTTTTCTAATTTATAAACTATTAATTTTTATCTTCTTTAATACTACAAAAGAGAAGAGAGAAACGGATTTAGAACATTTTTATTATATATTGCATTTATATGTAAAAAATATAGATCGAAAGAAAAATCTCGTCGCCTGATTTAAATTTTTGGTTTATAAAAAAATTCTAGATCCGACTTGATTTCGCCTTCGCTCAATCAGCAACAGTTTCCCGGTTATTCAGACATGAGATCGACCGACGAGATTGACAAGAGTGTCGTTAAAGAAGCTGAGTCTGCATTAAGGGCCATGAAAGAACACATGGACGAAAATGATGACGATAACATCTACACACGACTCATCATTGAGGAACCCGAGGAATTTCGAGGTATAAAAATAAAAATTAAATAAATAAAATATTGGTAAATAATTATAACATTTTTTTGCGATTGAAGAGATTATTTTGAACGTTTTCCCCCTAATATTTTCTTAAATTTCCAGGTCGAACTATGATCGAACATATACTGGCTTTGCCGTGGACAGAAGATTTGCTTGCAAAGAAGATAGAAAATAGCATTTATCACGGTAGACACATGACATTCTGCAGAAAGAGGGACGACCAATTAGCATTGGTAAAATCTCTCACAATTTCTTATTCCTAGTTACAATTTAGAGTCACAATGATGCTCCTTCAAGAAAAGTATACCAAGAAACGTTACCGGATAATTTCTACCATACAGATTAAATTTATTAATTTCTCGTCGGTATTGTTATACATATTATTTGTCATATATTATTTGTAAATATATATTAATTTTTTAAATTAATTTTTTAAGCCGGCAGATATTCAGAACTTCCCAAATTTTACGGCACTCCCGGAAGTGAACGACACAGTCTGCAGCGAGATCAGATTCACGTCTGGCTCCCCCAAAGGTCCCCACACCTACTTGATAAACCTGGTCACTATTGTCGTTGTATCGATCGTTGTGTTATAAGAGGCCTTGAGCGAATAGTCAACGACAGTTAGCGGCTGCACGGCGAATGCAATTCGCACTGTCAGTTATTCAAGTACGACAAATACGGTTCTCTCGTCTCACGAATGTTTTTTTTGTATATTTTTAAATTTGCAAGACGAGCTTGATTAACTTATTAATTTAAGCGATTTTACCTTGTAAGCGACTTTCTCGAACGAGCCCCGACCGCTCGGAACACAAATCGGGATATTCCTAAAGTATTAGGTGGCTGGTTAATTTCTCCTGGTAAGAAAACGACAAAATTTTCAAAAAAATTTTCGTCGATCCAGCACACTAAGCGTATATATATATATACGTATATATATATATATATATATAAGCGTATATATATATATATATATATATATAGAAGTATATAATATAATATAATGTGTAAATACATAATTATTAATAACATATATATATATATATATATATGTATATGTATAAGGCGTGCATCCTCTCGCGTTTTATTATTTTGTAATGCGTGTTTGTATAAAAATAAATGTCTGTAAACATTTCCTCTAAACGTGTTCTCGCTGATACATTTTTGTCTCATCTCCTTATATATTAAACATAAATTTATTCAATTTTTAACATTTTTAATAGTTATTTTTATTGATAATTGATATGCAGCATTTTACCCATTAAAAATTTTTGAATTTTGTTATAAAATATTCGGTAAAAAAATATAAGAAAATTTATATGCTGAGGTTATTTATAAAAAAAGCTAATATTTTAAATTTTATATAAATCTAAAAATTTCTGATTTTTCTTACGACCTCCTTAATACTTAAAACCGATAGAATTAATTATTCAACTATTACAAGTTCCCATATCGGGGACATATTTAACATCTCTCTAATACCAGATTTATTGCATGGATCGAGATAGATTTCGCTTAATGATCTCATCCGAGTGTGATTCCGATCCTTCGGAATTAAGCATCGACACGGCTTTAAAGAACACCCACGCGCGACCTCCGTCCCATAGAGACGACCCGATTCGCAATTTTCTAGCTGGTTAAACCGAATGCGTCGCGGTTTTCCAATCTTTCCGCCCGCAACATCGCCCGCCCTTTGTTCACCGCGATCTTGTTGCGCTGACGTATGGGGCACCATGTGGCCGTCGCTGATAAGCGACGAATTGCGCTTTTATCAAATTACGAAGCGACTCCTGCGAGTATAAAAGCCGCTCCCTCGGGACGTCCGGCGTCAGCAGCTTTCCGGAGCACCGACGAGAAGCACTTCTGAGCCCTGCACTTGAAGAGCCCTTGCCGAGGCCTTTCGAAATACCTCGGAAAGCTTGGTCGCGGCAGTTTTCAGTTCCTCAGGTATGACACTTCTCGCTGTCGCGACATTCCACGATATTCTCGAGTTATTGAAATCCAGCGCAATACGTGTTACTCTAAATTTCGAGACGGGACATTGTTAAACAAAGAATTTAAAAAAAAAACATCATCACGTATGTTATAAAGAAACTAGTCTTCTTCCAAACGCATTGTACCATTCGCCTTTAGTTTTAAAATCTTTCAAACGCGATTTAATTGACTCGATACGAATAACGGAGATAACATTACTTTCTAATTAATTAAGATTGAGATTTGTAATAATATTTTGCGGCAGGATGCGGCGTACGCGCCACGTAGTGCTACCCGTGCGATCCTGGCAGTACATCGGACTTCTGATAGTATCGCTGGCATGTCTGACGCTAGGATTGGTATCCAGGGATAGAGAGGGACACTCCGGTAGTCTCGCAGGACCTGAGCTCACGCATCAAGCACCCCACGAGTATGAAATTATTCTTCCGGCTTAAAGTCGTAAATGTGTGCTTCCTAAATTGTACATGTTACGTCGATCTTTCTAAACTTTAAATATTATTTTTATTCTATCTCTTCTTAAATCTTCTAAGCACTTTATACCAATTATCTATATCTTTCATTTGTCACTTTCTTCTTATTCCTCTCTCTTATATGCATTTAAATGTCACTAATCTGTCACAAAGATGCTTTGCAATATCAAATTATGTCGGAAACATAAACGCCTTTAATTGTGCTCTTTATTAAAAATAAAAAAATTCTTTTTGTTTTTATAAATCTTTTTTATGTAAAATTGCTTGTTGCAAGAATTACAGAAGATCATTTTTTCTAGGGTGGACGCCTGTCCGAACTTGATTCCCTTTGTCAAAAACTCGATTGCCGAACCGGAAGAAGCTACGAAACCGCATAACGAACATAAAATAAAACTATCTGAATCAAGAGCATCACCTATATCTCGAAAATCAGTACTCTCTCGATCGCTGAGTTTCGATCGCTTGTCCAGGAGCGGTTCGCAGGAGATCAGAGAGCGATTGTCCGGAAACCGAGATCTAAGGGCAGTCGAAAGGCTGTCAAGATCGAGGACTCGCGTATCCGACGACAGATCCATCAACCGTTTTCGAGAATCCCGCTTTAGAACGAGCGCGCAGTCCCGCGACATCAGGAAATCCTTCAATCCCGCCACTCGATTCTCTCGATCGCGAGATCTGTTTAACGGAGCAACCGATCGCCGTTCTGCGAGTCGTTCCAAGCCAAATTTTGAGCGTCGTCTGGCCGATCCTCTAAACTCCCGGCTCGAAGATCGCCGATCTACGGAACGGCGCGAGCTCAACGAAATCGCGCAACGGCAAAATCGCGTCGATCGATCGGCGGACCGGCGAGATTCTCTGAATCTTCAGCGTCGTACGAGCGATCATCGCGGTCGTAAATCCCTCCCGACGGAGCGACAAGTCAATCGACAAGAATCGCGCGAAGTCCTAGCAGGTCGTCGCGAACACCGAGATCTGTCGCGAAATCGTGTCCCGAATGACCGATCCGAGATACGCGAACGTAGATCTCTATCTGTCGAGCGACGTATGTCAATCGAACATCGGGACGCGGTACGATCAGATCGTCGCGAGGATCGCAGGGATCTCTTAAATCGTTCGGCAAAATTCACTCGAAAGGATATCGATCGCAACGATAATCTGGATCGCCGAAACCGGGAACGGTCTCTGGAAAATCGTCGCGCTCTTCACGATCGCGTCGCTAATCAAGAACGTAGATCACGATTTTCGGTCGCTAGAAATTCTCGTGGAGATCTTATTAGGTCCGACGATCGTCAAACGCTGTCTCGCTCGATGGAACGTTCAGGATTCGACGATCTCAATCGCAATCGCCTTAGCAGACGATCAATCAAATCGGTTGAATTCAATACCGCGAGATCCGAGGAGCGCAGATTATCGGTCCGATCTATGGAACGTCGCGAGAATCGTATTGCTGATCGAAAATCCTTCAACAGGGCGATGCCACGACTCTCATCCGAGGACGTGCGTCGAGAAGGGATTAATCGCTCGCAAAGGACCGCAAGCCGACGTGATTCGCGTGAAAACGCGGCAGTCAGGGAGAATCATAGAATGACACGATCGCGTTACGATGTCGAAGAAATCACGAGTCGGGAACGAAAAGAAAGATTCGCACGATCCTCCCGTTTGGTCGAGCGTAATTCGGTGGATCATCGGGAAATCGCGAGAATCAGAGATTCCAGAGACTACGATCGCCGATCGCGCGAGGAACGAAGGATCGCGTTGCAGAGACCACGCGAAGCTGAACGACGAACGTCCGAACAAAGAATTCCGGAAAGACGAGTTTTAGAGCGACAAGTCGCTCTGGATTCGGTACGTCTCGATTCGCGAAAATTGTCGGAACGAAGGATCGACGGCAGTCCGAAATCACGTGAAGGATCCAGACTGACAGATCAACGTTTGGAAAGAAATCCGGAATCTCGAATTTCTCGCGGAAGACTCCTGGAAAAGCGATCTGCCCTCGATTCGCGAAAATTGGAACGAAGGATCGACGATAGCTCGAAATCCCGCGAAGGATTCAAGCTAGCAGATCGACGTTTGGAACGAAACTTTGAATCGCGAGTTTCTCGCGGAAGAATCCTGGAAAAGCGATCTGCCCTCGATTCGCGAAGATTGTCGGATCAAAGGATCGACGACAGTCCGAAATCACGCGAAGGATCCAGGCTGACAGATCGACGTTTGGAAAGAAATCCGGAATCTCGAGTTTCTCGCGGAAACATCCTGGAAAGGCGATCTACCCACGATTCACGAAGATCATCGGAACGAAGGATCCATGACGGTTCGCGGTCGCGTGAAAAATCCAGGATGCAGGATCGACGCGTGGAACGGAACTCCGAATTACGAAATTCGATCTCAATGCTCCCGATGGAGCGCAGAACGAATTCTATAACAGCATCTCTCGAGAACCAAGTTCTACGTTCATCAGAAACGCAACGCGAGGTCAGGCGTCTCAAGGAGCGCCAAGTGGCTCGATCAGTTGAGAATCGACCCACCGAGTTTCGTGAAAGAGAATCCATCAGACACTTGCGTCAAAGATCGGCGAGGAACATCGAGGACTCATCGAGACTCTCTTCTCTTCGCCGAGTCCACGTACCTGAACAAAATCGCAAACAACGAAGGCTGTCTACTGAGAGGACGCTCGCTAGAACCGTAGACAATGAACGATTATCCGCAAAATGGGAACGAATTTTGCAAAACGCACGCGTTGAAAGGAATGTAGAAACTAGAGCAAAAATCGTTCCTAATTCAATGAAGGACTTCGAATTTTTCAAGTATTCTATGGCCTACGATATTATGAAACAAGCTTTCGTCGTGGCATTATGTACCGTTTATGGGCTTTCTCTTTATAATGGAAAAAAATCCTCCATCGGGTAAGCCATTAAAATTACTGGAATTTCTTAGAACGCACACTATAAATAATAAAATAGTTATGATTCAGGCTATAAAAAACTTTGATCTTCAAAATAGATTGTCAATACTAATAAAATAAATTGTAACACTGTCTTGATGTCATGAATAAATTAGAATTCTTAACATATGTTATAATATTCTTGCAGCAACAACATAATGCAGCATGCGCAGCGCTTCGTATTTTGGTAAAATGGAAAAATAAATCCGGCTATCAAAAAACGGCACTGAAAATTACTTCTCTCTGGACCTATGCTTCTGTCGATCTTATTATTTTATGAATCAAGATATTATGTTGCAATATGTGTACTGTTTCCGAGAATACTCAGAATGTAGATTAATGTACAGCTCGATCCGTAGTAATGCGTAATATCTAAAAATATATGCTTCGTAGAAATGTGTATATCTAAGAAGATATATTTTGTGCGAAAATAAATAGTTGCAGTCGTAGTTAAATTCGTTGAAATAATTTTTCGAAACCTTTCGTCGCTATCTTTTTTTTTTACTATTTATAAAGTAAACGATTTATATATATATTCTTCTCAGATTTTATTTTACTCGACAAGTGTCTGGTAAATATCGATTGACACGATTTCTTAACCTGCGCTATATTGCCGTCGGATAAAATATCGATCCTTTAGCGCGAGAAGATTAAATTTATTAAAGTTATAATTTTGGATTTTGTACATTGCAAGTGACAAGCTTAAATCTATTTAGAAAAAGAATGTGATTGTGTGTACTTCAACGTAACCGAGTCTCAGGAAGATAATTGTCTCAAAGAGTCTGCAGATTTTGCGAAGAAAATACGAAAGATAGGCATTCTGATTGTTCGTCCTCAAGTCTCGGCTACATCGATTTGTGCGGTGTGCTTGCGTTTATTACGACGCATACAGAGAAGGCTACATTTGACGAGATCACCAACTAGGCTTGGCAACAATAGTAATAAACTAGAATACTTACGATACGATATACATGATATAGTCAACTTCGTTGATCGCGAATAAACCGACGTAGAGTATTATCCGAAATAAATATAGCGGTTTATCTCTTATAACGCTTATATATGTACAGCAAAGTTTCCAAAAAAATTATCCGTAAAAAACTAGATATCATTTAACTTTGGACGAAACCCTTACGAAGATATTTTTACATATCTATTTTCTTTTTCCTCCGTCCAATTGTCATGCTATACAATTATAAGAAGAAAACAAGCTGCAGCAACATCGATTTGGAGAAACGTTGCAAGCAGCCGTGCCATTTTATTCAGAGTCAATAAATAAATAAATAAATAAATAAAAAATATCTAATCCTAAAAGTACGACTTATTCTAAAAATTAATTTTTGATTCAATAAAATAGATTATGCTAATAGCGGGCAGTGTTCACAGACATTGCACGCGCGTGGCAAGAAAATTGGCGACGGAGAGAGATTGAAAAAGGTAATTCAATCGTACGTTCGTTCGTTCGTTATTATGTACGCTACTGTTAGTTACGCAGTAAGCGTTTCTCTCTTTGGCAGTGATCCGAGCCTACCGAGTCATTTGCGAGCTCTGTACGGATGGATGACCTCGCAGAACAAACGTTGTCACGGACGCAAGAAATAGTTCTCATCAATTCTGGAAGAGTTGATGGAAGTATGGACTAAACATTTGGCTCAGGGTCGCGAACGAACGCGTTTACGCACCTATACTTTGACACTTAAAATACCTAATGCCTCTCTCGAATTATTTAAGCTACATCGCAAATACTTAGTCTTGTAAAAATTATCACAATATTCGATGACGAACCGAGAACCATACAAATGCGCTGTGACTATTTAGGGACAATCTCTCGATTCAGCGATAATCAATGGACGTTAGCGATCTCCTGTAGCATTCCTAAGATATGATCGAGTTCTTGTCGGAAGTAGCAAAGCTGCCGATTCTTGCCCTTTTCGTTCTTACTACAGTCTCTACACTGCGTTCGATTCCTCAGTAAATCACGAATTAACGTCTGCAAGGTCATCTCCCTACTCTCGTGCCGTTGCTGAAGAATTGTGATCTTGTCCTGCAGCAATTGCAATTGTTCCGTTCCCTGAAACGGAAATACCATGTCAAGGACCGCTTTAAAAAATGGACTATTTTTTACGTACCGGCGTTGATAAGTACTTGACTTTCTCGGTCAGCGTTTTCACTTTATTCTCTAAGTGCTCTCTTTCGGCCTTCAACATGATCACCTGCTCCTTATAATCTCTGAACTTCTCGACCTGTTCTTTCAAGTGCGATATGATTGCTCCCTGAGTATTAATCTGACCCTATTAAAAATAAAAATTATGAAATAATAAAAATTCCTAGCCATAACAGATAAATATATTGAGATATAAGCGAAGCAGAGGTTTGTACTACTCAAAAGTTGCTACTAGTTTTTTCTTGTATGATTTGAAAAAATAAGGGATATGTCAGGTGTTTGCTAAGCGTTACAAACCTGTAACTTTACCACTTTAGAATCTCCGATCTTGACGCTATATTCTTTCACAAGAGTGGCCATCTCTCGCTCGTGTTCCTCCTGCAAGAGATTCAAATCGTGCAGTCTCTTACTCTTCAGCGCCATGAAGTCCTTGTTCATTTTGTTTAGCTCTTCCTTCAGGATGTCGTTTTCGTTGGTCAACTTCTTGATAACCCCATTCTTGCCGTTCTCCGTGTACTGCATCGGATCGTACAACTTTGGCGTCGACGACGACAGTCTCTGCGAGTCGGAAACATGTCCGTTCTGGTAGACATTCGAATTCTGATCATTTCCTTCGCCGTTCTTCAGTCCTCGGAACGCCTTATCGAAATCCATGCTTCTGAAGCTCCTACGATCATTCAGCAATTTCTCCCGCTCCTTCTGCAGTCGCCGGTTTGTCTTTTGAAGCTCCTGATACTCCTTGGTTATTTTTGAGACCGCTTTATCCTTGTTCGCGATCTCCAGCTTCAAGCCTCTTATAGTGGCGATGAGATGCGCGTCTTCCTTCGGATTTTGAGACTTCGGCCCAACCTTCATCTTTTCCTTCTTATCTTCCACGGCTGAAGCTCTGTCATCTTTCTTGTTATTCTCCACACTCTTGCTCTCGACATATCTCATCGTTTGCGTGAACATGTCATTGTACAACTTGTGTTCCTTCGTAGTTGCCTCCAACAGTTTCGCCTCCAGCTCCATCACCTGCGTCGTGTACTTCTCCTTCATGTCAGAGAATTTCTTCTGCAGGTCAACCAGATTCTGCTGCGCGATATCCTCCTTGGCCTTGATCTCGTTTTCGAGACTCGCTATTCTCTCCTCCAGAAGCTTTACCTTCTCGGAACCAATCTTGTCTTGTTCCGAGTTGGCGGTCAGTATGAGTGCCGACACTGAGTCGGGGTTCTTCCTCTTGAGTATACGCTCCAATTCGCGCACTTGTCTGTTCAGGTCTGTGACCTTCTTGTTGTCCAGAATCACCTGATCCTTGAGTCTCTGGGTCAACTGCTTTTCGCGCTCGACGTGGCTCTTGCTTATCTGCAATTTCTCCTGGAGATTCCCCTCCCTAGCTCTGAGCTCCAGCAGTTCCTTCTCCAAGGGCAGGACGTTCTGCTGAAACTTGTCCAAATCCTGTTTAGTCATTCGCAATTGCTCCGATTTGGAGCTCAATTTGATACTCAAATCTTCTATCTGTTTCTTAAGTTCTAACTCCGTGGTGGTCATCACTTGCAGCCGATCCGTGATAAAGTTATTCTTCGCTCTCAACTGCTCCTTGAACATATCCAATTCGTCCGCGAGCAAACTGTTCTGTTGCATTAGATCGTCGTTCTTCAACAAGTAATCGGCATTCTTCTCCTTCAGCTCGGACACCTCGAGGTTCAACTTCAACGTCTCCTCCTGAAGATCCTTCACCCGATCGGCGAGCTGTTGTGTATCGTTCGCTTCTGATATCGTGCTCTTCTGCTTAGACTGTAAATTCTTCAATTCCTCTTGCATACGTTTCGTATCTTGCATTAGCTTCTTGTTCTCGGTCTCATAAGCACGGATCAGGCTTTCCTGCTTCTCCAGTTCTTGTTCTAAAAGAGCGATTTTCGTATCGTTTTTGGGAGGAATCTCTACGCGCCGTTCGTTCAGAGAGACCTCATCGATTCTCGCCTTCAAGATTATATTTTGTTTCTTCAAGGCAAACAGCTCTCCCTCGAAGGACGTACGCATGTCCTCGATTTGACTCTTGTACAGCTTTGCCTCGGCCTCCAACTGTTGCTTCAGCAGCATGTTCTTGTGTCTCTCCTCGCGACATAACATCTCCCAATCGAGTTTTATTGGGATCTGCTTCGAATCTCCGGCGGCCATGAAATTTTTCTTGTAAGCGTCGGGCGATTTCATCTGGGACGCAGCTGGTAAGCTGGATGTGGAGCCAATTTTAATTCCAGACTCCAGTTTTGATCTTAAGGACGAGTTAGGTTTCGGCGCGGTTTTGGAAATCGGTCGGGATTGTACTTTCGGCTTTACCATCGATGATTTTCTGGGAACCGGATTTACAGGTTTTTTAGATACATCTAAAGCTTTATTAATTCTGATATTTTCGAGGGAGGTTCTCAAGGGAGGCTGGCATATCTGATCGTAGCTCTTGGACTTGCAGAATCTTATCTCTTTCTTCGATTGGTTATTACTCGGTGCACTAACAATACGGTCGATTTTAGATACATCTATTGCTTTACCCGAAACGCCAGGTGCTTCTTGATGATGCATCTTTGAGATCTTTGGTACTTTAGCGGCATATAAATCTTCCACTTTTGCGTCTACATTTGTTTCCGAACAAGCAGATTCCTTGAGCGCGGAATCTGCTTTTTCCGTTTTCTCCGCGTTCTCTTTCGCAACATTTTCATTTAACTTTTCAGCCATAAGTTTGGGTATCGCATCTGCGAATAATTCTAATCTCGGCGTCAATCCTACCGTATACAATTCACTTTCAGGATTAACTGCCTTTTTATTAGCTTCTGTCACATTTTTATTGCTTTCTTTCTCTGTAACTTTCGATATAGTCTTCTTAGATTCATTACTAGAATGTTTTAAGAATGTTGTCCCGCCTGACAGAGAATTCAGTGCCCCTTTATGTCGTCCTTCGCTCATGCTGAAATCGCTGTCATTAATTTCATGATCTTTGTGTGCACCGTTAATGGCCGGTAATTCCTTTCCTAATATCTCGGAAAATTCTTTTTCTGGGAATTCTGGGGTTTTGCCACTAGCTAATTGACTCTCCTTGGTCGATAATACCTCGCCATTAGTAGATTTCAAAAACAGATCATACATCGCGTTAGACTCTTTTGATTCCAGCTCTGTTTTGTCTGTATTCTGCCCTTGAAGCAACTTCAAGAAATGCGAAAAATCTTCCTGCCCGAAACTGGAACTACCAGACATCCCGCCCTCCGCTTTCTCCTTAGATCTTCTCAACAAATCTTCGAAAAAGTCCTTATCCACGTCCGTGATCTCCTTCTGCAGATTCTCTTTATCCATTTCAATTTTCTTCGTGCTCTTCAGTTCCTCGGACTTGGAATGCCTCTCAATCGGGTCGTCCAAATCGGAACTGCTCGATATTTCGACTTTCTGTTCCTCGAACTTTCTTCTTTGAAATTCCAGCGTTTTCGGTGGTCTCAAACTACTGAGATTTTCATAAACGATTTCAAATCCTGGACTATTCTCCCGTCTCCTCTCGTTCTTCGGACTCCTCTTTATCTTTTCTGTTTCTTTATGCACTTCTTCCTCTATTAATTGAAAAATGTCAGCTTCCAGTTGCCTTACTCTGTTCAGGCTTTCGTCTTGATTCTCTGGCACTAGAGTATCAGATTTCGATATACTTTTCGATAGGGTGTTACAATTTTCCCTGACTAACTTCTCAGCCTCTTCTAATAATTCTTCCACAGACTTCTCTTCTTCGATGGGATTCTTACTGGAGCCACCAGATTTTGTACGTTCAGGACACGAATTAGGGCTTAATGCCCCAGCGATTTTGCTCATTTCCTCCAGCATACTGCCGATATCCTCGTCAGTGGCATCTACACGAGACATAAGCGAATTAATCGAGCGCAAACATCAATTTGGAAAACTCCGGCTTTACGCGCTACGTGAAAACTTACTTTCAAAGTCTGACGGATATTTATCAAAAGCCGCAGATGCGAGTATGTCGCATAACGTGTCATCCTTGTCTTTCGCTTCTCCTTCGCTTTTGGATACTGCCTAAAAGTCATTCAAAGCAACATGTCAAAAACGGTAGGCAATAAAAGCAATTAAGAATATTATTCTTCTTAACGAGGGAAATGTTTCATCGCTTGTTTCAGTCAATCACCTTGCACATCCTCTCTTTCTCGAGGAAGTCTTTCATAGAAGAGCTGACATCCGGTGAAGGAGTAGGAGACTGCTTGGTCTTCGCATCCGCGCTCTTGGCACTCAGGACACCCAGACGTGTTTCAGGCCTCTTCAACCACCACTTATCCGGCGCATCTTTCCTGTCGGCCGATAACTGTTCGGCTTTCTTGGTAGCTTTAGGTTTCTCTTTAATTCGCACCGAGTTCTCCCCGACGCTTAGACTTATGGAGGATCCCAAGGTATCATCCTCCGTGGAGATTAACTAAAAGAAACATATTCAAAACGCGTGAAACTTCTCATTTGTTCTATTTAGCAAAAAGAGGAATAATCAGAATTTCTAAAGTTAAACGTTTGAAAATCTCATAGAACGATCGAACGAGGATTCGACAAGGAGTTTAGGTTTAGGTTTAGGTTAAGCGCGCGCGGTCCGCGAGCAAATAACAACCTGTGAAACTCACATCTTCGATCCGCGGCGATTTCCTGGCGCCCGAAGACATCTCGCCCTTCCTCGGCCGTAATTAAATCAAGTCAGACCACCGTGTACAACCGGTCATTCCTCACGAACCGCTTGACACCTGCCATACTTTTTGTTTGTTTGTTACCTGTAATTCGTTCGGTTGCCACAACGCTGCGATCGCGACGGCAAAACACAATTCCCGGTGTCGGGTGTGTACGAAGTGCGCACGCGCCGGTATGTAGTATGTATATGTATGTATATACATACTTGGCGCGAGACACTACCGTGTACCGTGCGTACCGTGTCTCTTGACTTAGCTTTATATGCGATCAAAGATCCATATACGAAGCTTATGAAAACAAAGCTTCTTCTATGAGGAAGCAAATGAGTTAATGTTCTAGATTTATTTTAATACAGGACCAATTATTATCGAAAAAAACATTAAAATTAAAGTTTCAGGCTTTCGGCCTGTTTAATATACTTAAAAAAATTCATATTTTACACGAAAATATTTCTCCAGCGTATAAATTATAAAGTAGTATTTAAATGCAGATTGCACGATAAAATCTCTTCCTTAAAACATTAGTCGCAATATCGTTAACAAAACGTAATTAGAAAATTAGAAATTAGCTTTTCGAAACGTTTTATTGCTATTCGACTTGCCGTGTCTTCATAACAGTGTCATTTAACATTATATATTACATGTAGTTTTTAAGAAGACAAGAGAAAAACGATGGGATCAGGACGGTGATTTTATAATAATTGCAATTGCATAATTTACACGTATATATAATTATATATAACATTTATTAATCAGTTAAATGATATGAGAGATATATCTACCGCATAACAGTAACTATTTCTTTATTTGTGTATCGACAGACAGATAATTCAGAGAAACGCTTTGCAACAATTAAGGAATTGTACAAACTTATATGCAGTTTATTGATGTAATTTATCGAAATAATCGCCGAATGAATGAAAGATTTAACGACATAATGTGATATTATTCAATTTAATTTTCAACAACGTTAAAAAAATAGAGTGTAATTAGTCACTACTTAACAAATATTTCACTGCGTGTGTCCAATGTCGATTAATGCAAGTCTGAATTAATATATTAAACAGCCACAAAGTAACTGTGTCTTTAAATCTTTTTTACGCAGAGTATGTAATTCTTTCGAATGAGGAACAATCGTCAAACTATGGAGATCATCGATATTAATATATAAAAAACCTGCGATGTACCAGTAGAAAGATCAATTTTCAATTGTTACATCCGTTGACTTACATAATTTGGAGTTCTCCAAAAAATCGGGTATCGTCGTTATTTTCATACACATATCACATGTTTTCATCGAAAATATCGACATATAATATATATATTTATATATTTTGTTTCTCATAAAATATACCTCTATCTCTATATCTTAATTATTTCTCAATCTTTGAAGGCGACTTGTGAATTTCTACATAAAATCTTAAGCGTATGTTGCAACAGTTGTCACAGTTCAACGTATTTAAGTCAGCAAACAAGATCTAAGTATGCACATGGATATGTATTACATTATAATACATATTATGTATAATATATATATATTATAATATTATACATATATGATAAGTGAAACTATATTGCATATATAGTTTCATATATATAAAATATATATACAAATATTGTTATTAATATATATATATATATACTATATATAATAAGTAAATATTATATATATTTATATAATATATATCCATATATATCGCTTATTGAATATAAATCATATAGTATAGATAGTAACAGATAATATTAAATCTAAATAAAGTACATTATGTACATAAAGAATTTGCTATTAAACCTGCTATTAAATGAGAAATAGCAGCTATTTCTCATTTACCCTTACACTTGATAATCTTAATAAAATGATCTATTTGGATTTCATCAAGAAAATTGATTCCAAAAAGAAAGAAAAAGGCATATATAATCAGCTAATGTAAAATGTCGGAAAAAAAATAAGTATAAGAATTTGGTCAAATTTTTAGGGACAGGCACATTTTATATGAACTATCATCTTGTTATCCTTATAAGATGTTTAAACTTAAACAAAAGCACTTTTCATTTTATGAGCAAGAAAAAAATATTCAAAAGAAAAAATCAGACGTAAATTGAAAGATCTATAATGTACATTGTCATACAATCACAAAGATTTCTTAATCCTTTATACATCTTTCATACTTCGTCAGAAGTGTCCTAATGTCATTCTCCGAACGACAACAGAGATATCTAGAAGACATTTTAATTTTTCGAACGATCTTCAGACAGTTCGTGGACTTGGTGTCTCTTGGGAAAGATCAATCGTAGTAGCACGCATGCAATCTGAACAATTCCTTAGTCATAAAACTGACATTGCACGACTCGCAATAGTGCTTGATGTTCTCGGATAGCTTTAGCATCGGTGACTTCTTCGCACCTTTGTTAATCGTGTCCATCAGCTTTCTCGCTTGCAGCCTCTTCACCGACCACTCCATAAAATCGCTCTTTCTCGTCTTACCGTTCCTCAGGCAAGCGTCCTGGCTTCTCAGGCACTTCGGCGAGTAATTCGCCGCGGGAAACCGACACGTCTTCTTCGTCTTCACCAAGCCGTTCTTCACAATGTTGGGGAGCGACTTTCGCTCGGCCAGCTGGAACTGACCTCGAAATTGCGACTTGAGATAATCTCGCTGACTGACGTTACCGTTGTTCGTCGTTGCTTCAACATTCGCGGGTAACGCGACGAGTTTGCTCAGTAATCGAGGTGCCGCTGTCGCATTGGTCGTTTTACTGAGCACCATAGCCTCCAAATCGTCTAGAACCTCCTGTTTTACTTTCAAGTTTGGAGTGTCCGATGCACTCTTGTTGTTTGAATACAGTTTCGAGCTCTGCTCGTCCGTCTTGCGTTTCTTCGTGCGATGCTCTGAAACTTTTCTCTTCATCTTTGGCTCTTGGTAGTCTACGACACTCCTTCTCGGCCTTAAGTTGCGCCCTTTGGGTTCGTCCGTCAGCTCCACCTTGATCTGCCGTGTCGGCTCGAGGTCTGAGGTGGACGTCGTCTTCGTGTCGGAAACGTTCGACTTGCTTAACGCGGATGGTCCCGGATTGACACTCGACATTCTCTTTTTATTCGACGCATAGTTCACCAGATTCTTCCTGGGTCTCAGATTCCGCACTATTGTACTCTTGACAACCGCCCGGCTCTCAGGAAACGTTTCGAGTCTACCGTGAGGGTGATTCCGCGTTTCCGGAGAGGCATCTTTGGTACTCGTGTCTGTGGCCAGATGATCTCGCGCGTTCCCGACGGCGTTCTCGACGCGCGGCGGACGATTCTGCGGGCAATCCGGGAACACCGACTGCGTGAAGAGATTTCGCTTGAACGGTTTTAACCGCGCGGTGGTGTCCTCGAGAGTCCTCTTCCGCGAGACGTCCGCGATTCTGCCGCATCTAGGCATCTGTCCCTCGTAATTCTGACAGAGCCCCGCTGTGGTTCTCGTCGATCTGCTTTGGTCCTTCTTATCACAGCAGCATCGGTAGCGCGAGAACGCCGCGTACGTCAATCCGTCGTGGATGCCGTCGGTCGGGTACGCCACCGAGTTCATCGAGTTGATGTAGTCGATGTTCTCCACCAGCGGTTCCAGCTCGTACACGTCATAGTCGAGCGGCTCCGCTTTGATCTTCACGTTCTCGATGTGCACCATCGGCACGCCAATCTTCTCCTTACCGCCACCCTTCCGCATCCACGACAGCTGACTCTTCAGCGCCGCGTCCGTCTTCAGGCAGTCTACGTAGAACTTGTGGAATTCCTCCAACTTGTAGCTGCACCGGTGGCACATCTGTTTCGGCAGTAGATCCATCTCGTGCACCTGGGAAACGCATAGCAAACACATAGGAATCAGAAGGACCTGCGAGTTCTCGGAGAATCAATCGCCGATCGAGGAGTTCGTTCGATTCGATCTTTTATGAAGAAATTAATTTTGAGAAGATTAATCTAAATTCAAATCAATTTTGGCAGGCGTAAAATTCATTTTCTCCAAGATTTACGTTTCCAAGTACTTGCAAGAATAAAAAATGAAAAAAAATCACCGCGTTCTTGTTACACCGGACGCCTCGATCGTCGTAATTGCTGTTCGGTCATTGATGAGATACGAAATATCGAGTAATCGCAAGACTGAATTGTCGAATTGTAGAAAAAAAAAGAGAAGTAAACACGTGCGTTGTCACCTGATATGCGTATCGAAGAATGACATGCCATTCAAGCTTGGAAACTTCCGTTTATTAACATACTCGCTCCTAGCTCCCATCCATATTGCCCTCGCTAATTACTTCAAAGAATCGTATAACGACGTGGTTCTAGAACAGAATTCTAGATTCTACCCTACTCCTTGATTTATATTTTAAATATATAAGTATATAGTATTTTGAATATTTTATAACATTATGTATATATATATTTATAGTAATTTAATATAAAAAATACAGCTGGAAATGTAAAAGCACACGTTGAAGCGAATTTCAGCGAAATGACAATATTAAGTGATAAATGCTCTTTACACGCAATTTATGGCGACTTCGAATTGTTTATCCCTTTCCATTACGCACGTGTGCGATAACATTTACGCGAATAGATCGGCTAACTCGAAGATATCGTATCTCAAGATTGCCTCGATTACTTAATTTGGAAAGTAACGCTACAAACTTAAAACGTGAAAATAAATTCAGAACAAATTGATTTACTAATTTTGAGTCTGAATGCGGATTGATTGGAAACAATATTTACAAACACTTAAAAAATATGCACTAATTATTTTTTGTCAGAAAAAATGTTACCTATTGTAATCTTATCAATGAGCTAGCTATTTTCTTTGTCGTTTATTTATTACAACTAATATAGATTGACGTCAATTATTACGTACTTTATTGTTCTCCTAAATATAAATTTTTCCATATTTATTATAATTAACAAATAATTATATATTTTGACCTGACTGGCCACTCTTTATTAAAAATATTAAATTGTCACGATGTTTTTGTTTCGACCATGGGTTGTGGTTCTTGTCAAGATACTAATCTAACAATAAGTCATAACTGTAAAAATGTGGCTATTATACAAAAACATCTTCTCCTTCATGAGGTTGTATCAAACTTACAAAACATCTTTTAAATTATAAATTTTTTTTAACACTATCTCTTAAAGGCAAGGATGTTTTTTGTACTACATTATAGCTACATTTCTACAGTTATGACTTAGATTAGCGTTTGATAAGGACTAGAGACCCTCTAACAGAGTCTGGCCATAAGGCCAGTTTTATCAAAATCCTGCGAGAGAGAAGGATATACATTCATATCGCTTTCTCTTTCTCTCTTATATCTTTTTCTCTTTCTATTTCTCTTGCTTTGACAAAACTGGCGGACCAATCAAAACTGGCTGTCCTTATGGCCAGACTCTGTTAGAGGGTCTCTAATAAAGACCATGGTCGAAAGATCGTGACAATTTAATTTAATGTTCAATAAAGGTGACCGCGGTCCAGGTCGAACTATATAACTGTTTGTTAATTATTACTGGTGAAACAAAATACTAATTTCTGTCCATTACAATTAATGTGTGATTCACGTTAAAATAAAAAAAAATAAATAAAAAAAAGTGGTGAAAAAAGTGAAAGAAAAGTTCTAAGAGTGCGGTCGAGATCTCCGAGGGGATCGTCGATGCGAAAAATCTGTGGCGCGAAACCACCGCGATCCGACGCCCACAAGGAGCCTATGAGATCACTCGAATCTCTCCCTCTCTCGCTTTTTTCCAATTACGCAATGTAATCCGCGCTCCCGGACATTTCGGAGCGCATTCTCGTTTCGCGCGCAAAACCGACGATAACCTCACTTTTTGCGCAAATCGATAGTTTTGCCCCCGAAAAAAGAGCCGAGAAATCGCTCCCCCTCGTCCCCGCGGGGAGCCCCGGCGCCCCTCGCACGTGGTCGGCGACGCGTGTCCTGCTCTCGGACAAAGGGTGCCCTATTCGGCCCTTCTCTCCCCCGCGCGCGGGATTCTGCTTTCCCGCGTTCGCTGTCTCGCTGACTCGGCAGTTACGGCACGCGAACGCGGAAGTCCTATCTTGTTTTTTCGCCGCATGCTGCATTTTGCCGAAATGGATGTAGAGAAACGAACTGGAGCCGCTGGAGCGTCGAATGAGGTGGAGGATGGAGGGGGAGAGGGTCGAAAGAAAGCGCGCTCCACGCGCGCGGCTAATAAAGAGAACGGACCTTGCGTTTCGTAACGAGATGGTCAGCAGGGGGGAGGGGGGGGGTGGAGGGTGCGCTCTGGTCGCTCTGGTCCCGCCGTTGTGCAAGGACGATGAGAGTGCACGCGGGCGCATACCCTGATACCCTCCCGATTGGAATTGGAGAAGGGAGTCGCGAAAGGGGAACG